>NW_026775579.1:52613241-52654945 GCF_030987335.1 Cornus florida | reverse complement strand
TGTTGTTGAGTGTTGTGTCCTCACTCCTGACCATTTAACCTGCAAGTCAATAAGTCCTTTTGAGCATCATGCAACATGCCATAAATGAGGATACCAACTTTTTATATACTGTAGAAAACTATTCTTTGAGATAGTAATTCTTCGTCAAAACGATCATGCAAAACCAAATCAAAGCTCTCCCATGGTTTATAAATGCTATAAATGTTAGGAAGTTTATACGTCTAGTTAAAATTGGCCACAAAATATTCTCATGATAATTAGCTAAATACTATATGAAGCAAGAAAATGCAAGGCTACTAATTATTGCTACCTGCAATAATATATGCAACCCTCTTTTAGGGTTTAAAAATGTAGATGTAACCGAAATTTGACATGAATGTTCATCTAGCTGGGCTATTCTGCATGCTGCTAAATCTAAATTACAAGTTTCTGAACTGGTATATGCTAAGGTGTATACAACATAAATTTAGACGTAAAGCAGCATTGCTTAATATATGTACCTTATCCAATTTGCATGACTCGAGCAAAGCAAGGCGCTTATCTTGAATCCAGAGGACAATATACAAATGGAAGAGTTCTTTTGCATCGACTCCACCTTTGACAGGACTGAGAAGGAATAAAAATTAAGTGGGAAGAATTAAAATTAATGTAATAGCATTTGCATCAAGAAGCAGAACAATGACAAAAAAATTACTTAATATTCCAGCTGGCAAGATCCCTCTGAAAATCTGCTGTTGCAATGACAAGTTCGGCTACAGGAGGTGAGGGGCCTGCTGGAGGACATGCAATGAGGAATGCACGCAGTCTACTGCAAAGTTCTGCACTGTATATCGACGATGAAAGATTGGGGAGGTCTATAAAACTGTAAGAAAGAAAAAAGCCAAAAAAATCAACAAATGTTAGAAGTTCAGATGTTTCATATAAGATAACCAGATAAGCCACCACAAGAAAATACATGTGAGAAAAATGTAAATTATTCAAATATGTCTGCAGTCAAGAATTGTTCTTATATCCTGGATTCTGTGATTCTCTGTGTAGCATATCGATCAAGGCACCATTTGTAAGTTAACAAATGTTTCAACATGAACCTATTCTTCGATAATATGTACGACAGAGAGAGAGGAAGAGGGTGGATCTAGAGATTATTGGCAGGGATGGAAAAATTCCCCAATCCGGTGGGTCCCCCGCCCCATTTGTGGTGGGTTTGGGGACCCGTTTATGTAAATGGGGAGGGGATGGGTACCGTATTTGAAAACCCATCCGGGGGCGGGGGGTCCCCACCCCGTTTATAGTGCGATTTCACAAAATTGCCCTTGCATGTTATGAAATAACGCTGAATTATATGTGGCTTTGCTACAAGTTTAATCAGGTTGGAAAATGTTATAGGCGTGCAGCTTGATCAGTTTGAAATGATCATGTTTTAAACTGTTCTAGCTATGCTGAAGCTTTATTAGGTTGAAAAATGTTATGGCTGTGTTGATTCTGCAGAAGCTTGGAATTTTTAAAAAGTGTTATCTCGTTCCCCATCCCGTTGCCATCCCTAATTATTGGCATTATATTATAGTATGAAAAAAAACTAGTATTAACTTGATACAAATCAAAACTAGCTATACAAGTTATGTAAAACATAAAAAAACTTAGAATCACTGCAACAGCAGAGATAAGACAGTGGGGATCAATTTATATATCTATCTATAATATATATGCCTCTGCAAGAGTCAGTAGTATGCAGAAGATCTTCTTCACCTTTAAGTTACAAGAACATGAAAAAAAAACATTGAATGAATGATCAAAACCCTTTTTATTTCTGAAATGTTAAAAAAGATAGTAAAGATAAAAAGGGAGTATCTTCTTTATAGAATATCAGAATAGCATCATGCAGTATCCTAGTAAAAAAAATCACCCAACTAACAGTTTGTCATTTGATGTGCCTTCTTTAATTATTTTAAATTGGCATAACAGATGCCGTATCAGTCCAGTTTGACAATTTCATGACTCCTGTTAATGGCCTAAACACATAAAGATAAATTATTTTCAAATCCCAACTTCGAGTCCAAAGACATTGATGATCCATCACTCCTGTTAACAGCCTAACCGCACAAAGATTAATTATTTTTAAATCTCAATTTCGAGTCCAAAGACAATGATGGATACTGACAATAAACAAGCCTCCTCTATACACATAAACCGACACTACCAATAATAAAGGTGGAATCCAATATATACCAAGAAATAAAAAGTGGAATCCAATCTGTGGTATTTGACATAAAGAGATTTTGCAGCAATCTGGTATCTCCACAACAATTAACAAAATAGCAGTGTGATATCAGTATTCCTCTTATACAAGTATATTCCTTGAAACAACACGACAAAAATTGGAGACTAAAGCATCTCAAGGACACAAAAGAAAAGTTGACAAAAAGAAAAAAGGTAGGCCAAAAGGAAGTAACAATTATAAAGCACCATAATTGGTAAGTGGAATAACAAGATACTCAATGCATACAAAACCAAATATACCGTAGATAAACATCAGAATTTCACTTGCCAGTTATTAGACTATACGCAAGATGTTCTTAAAATATACCAACAGAATATAGCATTGAAAGCAATATAAAAATAGAAGACAAATATTTAGAGGGCTCATTTAAATCTTTTAACTTCATAAGTATTACTTATTTATCACTTTTTCCAATACTTTCCCTTCAATATCTTCAGAATAATGACTCTATTTGGTCTTTATGGAAAAAATATCAAGGAAAAGTTGAATCCTCTGATGTCAGATGGGCCAGCATTGTTGATAGTGCTGATTGAAATATGTATGATCTATGCGATTGAAAAATTAGCATAAAATGAGATTAAAAAGTGCTTTCTTTTTCAACTGTATGCAAAACACTACTATAAATTTTCCAGTACTATTTCCAGTATCTACTAATCCAAACAGAAAATGGAGCTCATACATTTTAAAAGAACCTACATCAAAGCACATAGGAAAATTTTAAAGCAAGTGCTCTCAAACTCTGAAATCCAGTCAACGTGGAATTTCTAACTAATTACATGCTCTGACTTTTTAGTAATACAAAAAAAAATAACTGTAATACTTCTAGAAATATTTGGTTTCTCAGAATGGCAACACTAGGAAATTCATTACTAATTAGGTTTTGGCCAATACGTTAAGATTTGACACACCAAGATGTCATGAGAATAAGATTTTACTAATTAGGTTTTCTTATATAATGAAAACTATGACTTTGACACTCAGCCCCATGCAAAAGATAATACTTTTATCGATCATCTTTTACAAAGTAAATTTGACTCCCTTAGACGGTGAAATGTTGGGCAGAAGATCAAGCTGCATAACATGAGTGGTCAAATTAACTATTTCCTTACACTTCAATATTGTTCATTCGACACGGAGGAAGAAAATTTACCTGGGAAGTATATGTTGATTGTGGATCTCTATATCAGTAGAAATTTCATTTTTGATGTTCAAACAAAGGGATTTCATCTTCTGATAAGCAGTAGAAATAGTAACAGTATCCATCAAAATGCCTTCACTATTGCCGGCAACAAACTCATCCGTCTCGGTTAAGTGCCTTCTTGATCTCTTCTTTGCAGCAGCCTGGGGATACACAACAAATTACTAAAAACTTAGAAACTTGAACAAGCATCACTATGTTTACGTAAGTTTCACAGACCTGGAAATGGCTGCACAGTTTATTCTGTGCTTCAGGAGATAATACATCATGAAGAAGAGTATACAGCTTTACAGCAGGCTCCAACACAGGTGCTGCAAGTCCAGTTGCAGGCCTGAAAACATCCATAATCCCAGATGGTGCTGCCTCATCCAGTGACTTGTAGTTCTCAAAAACCAGAGCAAGGATCTGTTCAATTTGATCTTCTGTTTCTCCTAAGATACGGTTCTAGCAACGCAGACCCCAAAAAGCAGTGTCAGAAGAGATAAAAGACTCAGGAAGATTATTTTAAACTGAAACTTGGCCGTATAGCACAAAATCAACTGGGAAGATAAGAAATGTAGAGTGCTACATATGTAATGATAGTAATGGTAGCAATAATATTAATAATAACAATAGTTTTAAACTGAAAAATTGGGTTGTACCTCTTGATGGCTCAATGTGCTCTTAGTGTGGCCCTTCATAACTATGGGCAATAGCAAATCATACACAAGCGTGAGACAGTCAGCTGTAGGCGTAGCCACATCCATGACATAAGAAAGATACCTAGAAACATGCATCAAAGAGGATCATTACCAAAGCAAAATGCTGGGTAAAGAAAAAAGTTAGTCTAAAACAATTCACTGCATAACTTAACCCAGTAGAGACAAATTCCAGTACCTTAGCTTTGTGTATGCGTCGGAAACCCCATAATATAATGCAAATTCAGTCAGTAACCACTTCCATTGTCCATGAAGCAATAAATTTCTTTGTTGAAAATGCTGCACTTTCATTGCAACTTCTAATACCAGATCATACGCCACAGTTTCTGCAACAGAGCCACACTACAGACCCAAAAAATAAGAGTTCAAATTATAAACCATTTTGAAGACACGATAATAGGAAGATTCCACATCCTTAAATTCAAACAACAAAAAATATTAAAATGGTTATTCCAGGTTCAAAGAATAGACAATAAAAATAAACTCTACTATGATGGACTTTAACATTGACTAAAAATAATGTCAGCAATAAAAGGATATACATATACTTTTAGGCAGCCTTTCATTGTGATGTCATAGCGTCTATGAATAAAAGGGTATATGTCTGAGTCTTTCTATAAAGAATCAACACTATGATAAAAAAAATTAAAGATACTGAGTACTTAAAAATAAAAGAATAGAATGATACTGATACTCATCATGTTCATAGTATATGTCAAAACGGTATTTGAGCGAAGATCTCCCTTTCAATTCTTGATTAACAATTCGAAATTGTAATGACCCACTCCGCCACATGGTATGATATTGTCCGCTTTGGGCCTGAGCCCGCAAGGTTTTGCTCTTGGGCTTTACCCCAAAAGGCCTCATACCAATTGGAGTGACACACCTACATATAAGCACTTCACCTTTCCCTTACCCAGGCAATGTGGGATTGTGCACCCGTAACTCGCCAGTGTGGTAGCCTGCTAGTGTCTCGCACTCGTCCACGGCACACAAGGTCATCACAATCCACCCCCCTTGGAGGCCCGACGTCCTAGTCGGCACACTTCTGACTGGATCAGGCTCTGATACCATTTGTAATGACCCACTCCACCACATGGTATGATATTGTCCGCTTTGGGCCTGAACCCGCACGGTTTTGCTCTTGGGCTTTACCCCAAAAGGTCTCATACCAATTGGAGTGACACACCTACATATAAGCACTTCACCTTTCCCTTTCCCAGGCGATGTGGGATTGTGCACCCGTAGCTCGCCAGTGTGGTAGCCTGTCAGTTTCTCACACCCGCCCACGGCACACCCGCCCACGGGGTCATCACAATCCACCCCCCTTGGAGGCTCGACGTTCCCGTCGGCACACTTCCGGCTGGGTCAGGCTCTGATACCATTTGTAATGACCCACTCCACCACATGGTATGACATTGTCCGTTTTGGACTTGAGCCCGCACGGTTTTACTCTTGGGCTTTACCCCAAAAGGCCTCATACCAATTGGAGTGATACACCTACATATAAGCATTTCACCTTTCCCTTTCCCAGGCGATGTGGGTTGTTACAAATGGTATCAGAGCCTAACCTAGCCGGAAGTGTGCCGACGAGAACGTCGGGCTTCCAAGGGGGGTGGGTTGTGATGACCCTGTGGGCGGATGCGAGGCACTGACAGGCTACCACACTGGCGAGCTAGGGGTGCACAATCCCACATCGCCTGAGAAAGGAAAAGGTGAAGTGCTTATATGTAGGTGTGTCACTCCAATTGGTATGAGGCCTATTGGGGGTAAAGTCCAAGAGCAAAATCGTGCGGGCTCAGGCCCAAAGCGGACAATATCATACCATGTGGTGGAGTGGGTCATTAAAGAAATAAATGAAAAAGTGGAAATGTACACAAATCCCTCAACAAATTGTCAAAAATGTCACTCCAAAATCATCTTTCGTTCATTAACAGAGTGAGTCATTCCCAACCCATCTAATATGGCACAGAAAGCAACCTGGTACACTCAAGACAGCATTACTGGAGGATCCTAATTTTGCAGATGCTTCACACTACTACTATTAAACTTTAATTGAATTATGATGAAACAACTTCAAACATAAATTTCATAAGGACCAAGGCAGATGCTATTTTATAGAGAGCATAGGGGCTCACCTTAAGATTACTGTTTTCATCTAGAATTGTTGAATAATTTATGTAAAGCTGTACTCTTCCAACAAGCTCATGCTCTGGTTCACGATAAATAGACCACCAGCGTAGTTTGTCACCCTGCAGTAATCTTTAATATAAGCATCACATCAAAACAATCTGCATTACCAACAAATATTTGCAACTAAAGGGTTTAGGGAACTTCACTGGATCTTCTGCAATAGCAGCCACTTGAGCATGGACATGACCATATTGCTTCCCCTTGGAATCCTGGACTTCAACAATTAAATCATCCCCTAGGCTATCTGGAAAGCTGTAAAGTCGTCAATACCAAGACCTTTATCAGGCAGCTTGATATATAAAAGAAGATGAAGAATGGAAAGAATACATACAATAAATGGGTTTCACCAGATCCAGGTTGCATCCGAATGGCATCCTCTTCACTTGAACTTTTTAGCCGCAACAAGCAAGAGTGTGTTTCTGATGACATTCAGAAGAATCACTTTCTATTAAGAATTAATGTACAGTTATATCAAGTAACTATGCATTTAAAGGCTCAACATGTCAGTAACCCAAACAGCAGACGGTTAACTAAATGGGCTTTGGGAATAAATCCGCGAATCCAATATCATATGCTTATATGTCATCTAGAAATGTCCGTTATCAAGATGGACACCAACAGCTTCAAATTCCATGGCATTCCAGTGCCTACAACTAATAAATTTCAAAATAAATTTGTGATTTATGGTATTTGATATTCACAAAAAGGAGGCCATCAGAGTCCAAATATTCAGCGAACACAGCTTAGATGTCCAATAGTTGTGTCTCCAAGATGGTAAAACTAATATAATGCTCGTGCATGATTTACAAAGCAGAATCAATATACCTTGCACTACTTCATAAGATGAAGGACTGCTGCGCAGAGTTGTAACGCCAACTTTGAGGAGTCCAGATACCTGTTTTACATACTGAGCACTTGCTTGCACATATGCCAAACTCTGGCGAGGAAAAGAACCATTTGCAGGTATACGAGGTACAAAACGGATTTTCCGCACTGCTTGCCATCCAGAAGAAAGTGTTGAACGTAAACTAGAGAAGTGGTATCGAACAGATTCTAGTTTTATTTTTGGTGTCCTTAGGGATGAAAAACTGCAGCCTGTGGGTGGGTCCAGACCCATTTTAACCTTACGAACTGCACAATTAATAAATTTCAGGATGGCTTCATTGCCAGAAACCAATAATTGCCCAATGAAAATGTCCAATATGGAGATGAAATACTACCTTGCACCTTCATCTTTCCAACCATTTTCTTAGGTTTTGGGGCAGATCCCTCGTTAGAGAGCTCTGAAGTGCGCTTCATCAATAGTTCCTCTTCTGATTGTAATAGCACTTGCTGCAAACTGTAGTAAAAAATGAAATTGAAAGATTGGAGTAAAATAACTGGAACATCATAGAAGTATCACTCTTAGGTCCAAGATTAACATACAATACCCCTGTAATATGTATAACAATGAACACTAAGTGACATAACAACCATATATTTTACACTGCCAAAATAAGTTCGCATGATTGTAGAATTTATTGGATATACAAAAACTTAGTACAATTACTTTTATAAGCATAAAAGTTGACAAATTTAATCCTCCGCAATACTAGAATAAAAAACAATTTACAGCTGGCTTCACAATTGTTCATCATTTTTAGACTTCCCTGAAAATTTATTCAGGTAGCAGAGTTTTGAAGTTAAAAAGCTTGCAGTAATCATATGTTACTCTAAAGTGGTGTATAAACTAAATAGGTTTTAACTGGTAAAGGATGCAGCCAGCTAAGATGAAGGTGCTTGATGATTAGAAGTGATAAATAATATATCGAACAGATTCGAAAATAGAAGTCCACAACAATACATTCAAAAAAGTCACTGAGGTTTCACTCATGCGGTAAAGGGGTAAGTTGGATTAATAAATAGACAAGCACTGTTGAAGATGTTATAGGGCCTTAAATGATGATTAATAAAGCACCAAAAAGATAATGCAACAAAAGTTGGTGCAATGTAATTAATTGTAAGAGTTACATTTGCAGATGAAAATAAGGGATATAAATAACAAATCTAGAATCTAAAGAGAAGGTCTAACAAACTAAAATAGGCAAACCATGATTCTAATTGCTGGAAACACACAACTGAGGTAATGCGCTATGGATTATTATTACTTTAAAAAATATTCTCTATACTCTAGCCGGTTTGATCAAGTTTTTTTTTTTTCCACGAAGAGTTAAAAGGATGAAGAACTAAAAAAAGAAAACAAACAAATAAATCTACCAGCTTGCTTACATTTTGCTTTCCTACTATCGGCATAATTAAATTATTTATATTCTGATTCAGTCCACTTAATCAAAATTGTAGTTTTACTCCTCAGTGGGAACAAGAGTTTTAGCCACTTATATCATTGTAATATTTTTTCCCCTGAATTATCAATGTGACATTCGCCTAAATATACCTTGTCATGCTTTTAAATAAATATCATGTTTGCAGACATCATTAGAAAATGAAACAGAAAGCCTTTCTAAATTATGACATTGTGAAAAATTAGGATAAGAGATTAAACTCACCCAAATGCATTTCGCAACAGAGCACATTCATTTTCCAGAAACATGGGCGCTTCCATGCATTGCCTTGCCCAAGCATGAAGGCAAAGTCGAACACAAGCGTCATATGCAATCACAGCATGCCATGGCCCTTGCGCACTGAATTTAAATAGCACAACATGCAAGTACAAGTGATGAAAATTATGAAAGCACATATAATTGTCAAATCCATATTCAGAATGCTATATCTCAGCTGAACTTCATCTAAATTATCAGTAAAAAATACCTTGCATGAAATGTAGGGAGGCGAGCTGGAAATGAACCTGAAGGTGTACCACTTTCTATGCCAGCAGCAGTCCTATGAAAAAAACAATATGGTAATTCTTTTGACCCAATTGAAACAATAGGAATAAAATGTGTTTAAGCATGTGAATATGCCTCACGATCTAAGTGCTATATAAGGTTTCTATGGAAGAAAATAGCAAAATGCCATACAGACCTGACAGACGGGTCAGGTATCTTCTGTCCAGCATTATCCTGTGGATAAACCCGAGCAGCCTGAGCAGGTATGCTTTCCGAAATATTTTTTTCATTTCTGACAGAAAAATCATCTGAATCAGCTACACGAGGTGTGCACCGTTCACTACGCATTGGACTTTGTTCAGTTTTTATGGCAGAACCACAAAAAGGAGGAGCACTTGGAATATCATCATCAGAGAGCCTTCCATTCTGCAAGTTTTTAGCATGTAATTCCTGCCAAATAGTATCCACAAAGCAAGTCATTATCTACATTTGAAGTGACCATTACGAAAGCAAATGTCACTGGTAATAAGTTATATCAAGATGATTCACCACAATCACACATCAATTATAGAAGAAAATGTTAAATTTTTAATAAATAAATATCTATTAAGCATTAAAGCAATGATACCAAGAGAGATGGGATACAAAAACCAAATTATGACGCAACTCCAAAGAACACAATATTCTATACAATCACCTATCATTCAGCACTTAAGAAAAACCAAATGGCACTTAACATACCTTTTCAGGAGCACTTTCCCCATTCATCCATGAAGGAATACTAGATGAATACCCCTCGGAAGCATACATAGTTGAGCGAGGCACGGGTCCATTCTTACTACCCATTTGTGAGGTTGAAAATTCAGAGCTAGTGGGAGAATCTGAGGACTCGTCCTCAGTGTGAATCGTATGACCATTCGTTCCAACCGGGTACCGATTGGCTCCCCTCATAAGCCTCTCCGCCACATTTCCATGCCCTCTATCAAGAGTTTCCCTAGACGAACTAACATCACCGGAGTACATAGAATCACTGGCATAAGCCGGTCGCCTCTGTGAAGGATTGTAGTATCTTCTAGCAGCAGCATTTGTAGGAACTCTATCATCCTGTGGCGACGACGAATCAAGCGAGTATCTTCCCCCATAAACCTCCTCTTCTTCTGAATCAGTGGTTAGACCATTCTCAGAGGCAGAGCCACTATCATCCACATCACCGGGCATGACTCGTGATACTGGAATTACCCCGGATAAATGCCCACTCACGAATTTCGATGGAGGAGGCAATCTAACACCTTGAGTACCACCACTCCGCGTGTTAAAAATGGGATCAACTCGAGGTCTTAGGTTCGACATTGAGTAAGGAACTTCCTTCTTCTGATTAACAGAACCCTGAATTTCAATTTCCATTCTAAATATCATGAAATCTTAATAAATCAAACAAAAATCCATTCACAGTGCAAAATGAACAATCAGTACTCATAAAAATTATAACAACTTCAATCTTTTAATCACAATGCACCAAAATCATGAAATGTAAATAAATCACAATAACCCATTCACAGTGCAAAATGAACAACCAATACTCATCATATATATATATTACAACTTAAATCTTGAAGCCTACAAGTAATTTAATCAAAATCCATATCACAAGCAATATTCATTCTATCATCAAAGGTAAATAAATCAACAACAACCCATTCAGTGAACAAAATCAACAAAGCAATATATTCATAAAAAAATTACAATTTCCCATATTTAAGGCAGAAATTAGATGAACCAGAACCCATTTCACAATGCACCGCGAGAAATCAAAATTTAACACCCCCCAAAAAAGGAAACAGAAGAAAAAATAAATAAATTGAAAGGAAAAAAACAATTGAGTATGTAAAACTGACCTCTCTAACCCATCGTCGACCATTGTTGTCAAGTCCTTCAGTGAACATATTTGCACAGGGTCTTTGTATGTACACAAGAAAATATATAAAAATCTTCTATAAAGCAAAACTATACCCGCATACTAATCCAAATTTAGAGTTTCAATGGCTTCTTTTGATGTAAATCAACTTAGATCAACCAAAACCAGAGCGATACAGGGTAGAGAGAGAGAGAGTGAGGGTAGTGGTGAAATCTGATATAGAAAGAGAAAAAGTAGAGAGAGAAAGAAAGAGAGAAGGAGAGGGGGGTAAACTTTGAAAGACTGTACGTAACCGAGAAGGGAGAGAAAAGCTCGCGAGTCCCCAAAAGTCCTTTTCGCTCAGCTCTGTAATGTGGAAGTAGTAGAGTACACCAAAAGCTTTGCTGTAGTTGGAATTTGGGGTGCTTTTTCTCCCACTACACTACCACTTTCTCTCTCTAGATTTATTATTCATTTGATTCAATTTTTTCAAGGATTTTAACAACGGAGACCGAATCTTTGAAAACAAGACATCCTTTAATATAGCACCTAATAGTGTACCTAATGTCTCAGGCTCACAACACGACGTCGTTCCAACAATATCAGCAAGATTGTCCGAAATATTCGAAAACGTCTGTGTGTGGAGTTGAACGTGGCAAGAGAAGCGGCGTATGAATCGAACGTTGGAGTCGTACACATAAATCCAAACACGCCTTTATCATTTGTTACATTTTCTCACTTCTGTACAAGAATCGTCACATGGGGTGGTTGGTGGACCCCACTGTATAACATGCCTAACATAAATACGTATGGTGTGTGTGTGTGTACTACGTATTACATGGCTAAATTACACTAATTGAGGCTTGACCTGTCTTAAATCACTGTAAAAAGTTTAGTAATATACTTATATTATAATAATATATAATATTATATTTTGTCATTTTATAAAATTTGATCAACAACTTTATAAAAAAAAAAAAAAAAAAATTTGAGCATATGTAAAAAAATTCAGAATGGGTCAAATTAATAAATTCTGAAAGAACTTTAGTTTCTCATGAAGCATAAGGTTTAAAGTTCGAATCCTATTGAGTGCAAACTATTTATAGAGGGGGTGTGTGAGAATACCAACTTGGAATAAAAATAAAGATTGAACGGTCTATCCGTCCATGTGTAATTGGCCCAAACCTCATGGGATCGAGGTCATTGCGATTTACCCTATATATATATATATATATATATATATATATATATGTTTCAGCTTGATGATATGATTACTCCTTTCCAAAGGAGTGTTAATTATTTTTGTTGGATTATATTGTAAGGTTTGTCGTGGTTGCCTTCACTTACCCAAATGAAAAAAATAGCTAAGAGGTTCAAGATCTTCCATCTCGATTTGATGACAGAGAAACTGTTTAAGTTCATGAATTTTCGTTATATCATCAACATAAAGTAAAAAAATAATGAAACCCCGATTAGTGTGTCGGATGAATAAAAAGTCATATGAGCCAATAGAGTATCCAAGATAAAAGATAGTTAGCAAAATTAAGCAAACCAATCTCGAAGTGCTTATTTGAGATCATACAGTACATCTGAGTCGATACACCTTTATTGGGAGGATAATGATAACCTAAAGGATGATGCGTGTAAACTTCCTCGAATAAATTATCATTGAGAATTGCATTCTTAACATCCATCTGAAAAAGTTCCTAATGACGAAAACAACCACAATAACTAGAGTGAATAGAAGGAATGCATGCAACATGAATAACTATCTCCTCAAAGTTACTGCCATACTCTTTTGTGAATCATTCAGTTACAAGTAGGGTCGTATTGTGCTCCACAGAACCATTTGAGCGAGTCTTAATCTTGTATACTGCAACAAACTTTTCAAAAGGCAAATCAACCATATCTCATGTCTACGTTTCGGCTAGTGCATCTTCTAACCTTATGTGATATTAAACAATGAAAAAAGAGTTCGGACAAAATCATTTTCAAAAGTATTTTATGAAAATGTGTGAAATATGTTGTTTTAAACTTTTTAAGTGAATAAATGTTTTGGAATAGTCCAAAAAAAAAAAAAAAAAAAAAAAAAAACTAAATTGAAATAGAGGAAGTACATGAGTTGATGATTCAACTTTTGTTACGGAGTGAGCTTGAAAACTAAAAAAGTGAAATGTCTTTATATAATAATAATATATTATATTGCATATAAGGTAGTTCTTGAAAAACCTTTCCAACTAATATATTCTATTGACGGACATTCTAAATTTACAAATTAATGGAATTCACTCAATTAAATGATTGGGTAATTTTTATTTGGATCTCCTGAAGTATGTCTATACATCAAATTGACTCCCTTAAATTTGCATAATTTCAGTTAAACCCCTACTCAAATATAGTAGGGTGATCAAGTCAATTGAGGGAACAAAATGACTGATCTACCCTCATTGTTATTTTACTCCAGAACAAACAACGTGTCACATTGATCACTAGGGAAAGGTTAGGAAATTAAAATTAGTCACTAAATTTTTATTTTTGAAAATTAAATTTGTTTGTTAAATTAAATTTTACAAAGATTAGGAATTGAAAGGATTTAAATTTTTGATTTTATCAAATCAGGATCCACTAGGTAAAGGTTTAAATTAGTCACTAATTTTTTATATTTGGAAATTAAAGTTTACAAAGGTTAGGAATTGAAAGGATTTAAATTTATGATTTTATCAAATTAGGATCAACTGAGGAAAGGTTTAAATTAATCACTAATTTATTTTTTAAAAATTAAGTTAATTTTGGGAATTAAAATTTACAAACGTTAAAGGATATACATTTATGATTTTATCAAATTAGGATCGACTGTGGAAAGGTTTACATTAGTTATTCATTTTTTATTTTTGGAAATTAAATTTGTTTTGGGAATTAAAGTTTACGAAGGCTAGGAGTTAGTTGAAAGAATTTAAATTTATTTTATGAAATTAGGATCCACTGAGGAAAGGTTTAAATTAGTCCACTAAATTTAATTTTTAAAAATTAAATTTATTTGAAATAATTTGCAAAGGTTAGGAATTGAAAAGATTTAAATTTCTAATTTATGAAATAAACTGTAATTTTAATAAATAATATTCTATTTGGAGTGAATAAATTCAGAGTCCAGGGAAATTGGAGAGAAATCGTAAAGGAAATTGGGGGATTGAGAAGGGTATTCTTGACTTTATGATTTATCCTTTCGATGAAGTCAGCACAAAACATCTTTGAAGGGGGAATCCCTGTATGCAAGGCTTCATTTTCAAATTCAATACAAACACATATTACACACACATTAAATAGGTACGTAGCTATCACTCTCCTCTGCATAGTCCATACTGTTTTTTTGACAATGACAGTAAATCCACAGGCCAAAAAACAAAATGAAATAGAAGGTTCCATGGCTAGTTAAATTTACTCTACTCATCCAACGGTCGAAAGTGAGGTGGCAAAAGAACTGTGATTATAAATTGTGTGGGTCCCAAAAATTACATTTGATTTTGTTTTGTACAAACCCTTAAGATATTCAAGTCCAACAAACGCATGATCATTTATTATTATTTTGAACAGAACATAGTGTATATTTGAATTTTGTGTGATAGATAGTGTTCAGTGGATGGTCCCGGTTGAGATATAGAAAAATCATAAGAATATAAGACACTTTAATTTGAATTTTTTTGAATCAAATGTGACTCTTTTTCTTTCTTTTTTATTTTTTAAAATTTTTAAATTGATTCAAACCCACAGCCCATCATGCATGGTCCACCCACTCTGACCCCACACATAAACCATGACTGCCAATCATATGCTTTGTTACATTTTAAGTTTTTTAAATTTGTTACAACTGTTTGGATAATAAATGATTTTAGCCGTGAGATCTATTTTTTTGAATTTATTTTAATTTTATTTATTTATTTATATCATTTGTATGGAACCGAAATAGATCTCACGGCTAAAATTTCACTTGATTTAGTCTCTCGGTCTCTCAAATGATTTTGAAAGTCTTTTTCTAGTTTTTTTTTTTTTTTTTCACTTGTTTATTGATGCAAAATGAGATTGTTAAATTCAAATAGAAAGGGGAAAATAGAGGGGGGTATAAGATGAAAGAGGAAGAGGAGGAGGAAGATGATTCAAAAGCCTTGTTTGGTTAAGAATAGCGAAGGGATGGATAATATTTAATTCAAAAGTAGGAGAAAAAGAGAAAGAAATCAATAAATTATCTTTCCTCTTTTTCTTTTTAACAATATATATATATGTGTGTATATATATAAATATGTCCTTTATTTTTGTTACCCAATTGGCAATACCCTTTTTATTCTTCCTCAAATAAAATGTGAGTAACACTCATTTCTTTATCCGAGGGATAACTCTCCATTATTTTTACCAAATATAAATCAAACCATATAAGAATTTGTCTTGAGATAAGGAATTGGGTCAATAATATATATTTTAATTTTTAATTTTTCTCTTTAAAAGTAATTATGCAATATTTGCTTACCTTACTAAAGCTATTCTATTATTGATATAGTGTAACGTGTGAGTATATGAACACTACTAAAAACAAAAGAAAACGACAACTACTATTATAACACAAGATAATATATAGTTGCAAGTGGCACCATTTTTTTTAGCGGCTTCCATGGAATTTCTACTTGTATTATTATTATTATTATTATTATTATTATTATTATTATTTATTTTTATTTTTCTTTAGTATAGACTGAAGTGAACATAAAAAAATAAAATAATAAATAAATAAAAAAATTTATCAGCAAGGATTTTAGAAATTATAATTTTTTTTTATCAACCTTAATAGTTGAACCAATTACCATCTTTCTACTTTCAAATTACACAATGTAATTAACAAAGAGACCAGGAATATATTCACACACATGCATTGTCGGTCGTTTTCACTTGCAGACTAAAATAGCTCTCCTGTTCCAATTATTGTTCAATTAGACCATCCCAGAGTCTTGTCTCAATGTCTTTCAATTGAAGTGAGATGATGACCTGGTTACAACACTTTACATTAAAACCTTTCAAAACCATTACCACAATTGGCACCATCAGTATTGTTAAAGGCGGTCTAGACTCGAGGCGTAAATTTAGCGTCTGTTATCATCTCAGGCTCACTGATGTTTATCAGGTGCGCCTCAATTGCGCCTCATCCCAGTTTGTTAGGTGCGCAACGTCAATGATTTTTTTTTTTTTTTTTAAGAACTATGAATATTCTATTTCTTAAGCCAAAAAAGGTATTTTTGGCAATTTAATAAACAAATAAGAAAGTTCAAGCTTGCAAGAGAAGAAACTTTTGTTCAAAAGAATAAACAAATAAGAAAGTTCAAGAGTCAAAGTGTTAACCGAATAGAGAAAGAGTGAGATTGTGAGACAAATGGCGAATCTCTAGTTGCAGAGATGAAACGCCCAAGCCAGGTTAGTTCTTATTTATTTATTTTTTATTTTTATTTTTTATGATTAGCAGATTTTTTTCTTATTATGCTCTGTTTTGCCATTCAAAAAAATAAATTCTGTTTTGCCTTTCAAGAAAATAAATTTGTGCTATATTTTGTGATTGTTGGATGTTTTTTCTAGTTGATGGATTTGCTTTTTAGAATATTTGATATTAATTTTAAGAATATTGATGTGACATCTTTGGGGACTATTTCAAAAACAAAGTATGTACTAAAGGAATTTGAAGAGTACGTTGACAGAAGAATAATTTTTGATGAACAATTGTATTGGTTGGGAATATAATGCATGGCTCCTGACATTAGTAGAAGATTTGTTAGTAAGCTCAAGAGCTCCACTTGGTGGGATGATGGTAGCAAATCCATCTAGAATAAGGTTTGTTTGGTTAAATCCGTATCTGTCTGTCGGGTTGAATCCGTTGCAGAGTAAATCAATGGATTGAGAAGGTACAACAATATCAAAAAAGAGGGAGAGAAGAAGAGCTACGGAAATGGGAGCAGCCATGGAGTTAACAAACCTACTTTTGGGGGCTAAGAGATTAAGCATTTATTCCTAATCCAAAAGGATCTTGCTACACCATCCTGTTTCAGTTTTAAGTGGCCATTCGTGCGCTGCTAGTGCATCCTTTATCAATATCGCCCATATTTGTATATTGTTCTAAAGGACTATGTGCACTACTTTCTTTTCCTGCCTAATCAAGCTATAAGCTCCCGCAGGATCTCACTCCTAATTTAAGTAACCTAGCTTCAAGC
The DNA here is from genome assembly GCF_030987335.1 of Cornus florida. NCBI lineage: Eukaryota > Viridiplantae > Streptophyta > Magnoliopsida > Cornales > Cornaceae > Cornus > Cornus florida. The sequence goes on along the minus strand of NW_026775579.1, from coordinate 52,637,617 downwards.
AGTACTTGAATAGCCAAGGGTCTCTTATATTTTTTCTCCGATCTTGTAATAGACCTAAATTCTTCATTTTAAATTCAAATGGGGTCATTCTTGAATCCAAATTGTAGTATTTCGAGTCTTTTTCCATTAGTACCAGTCTCATGACTGTTTTGCCTTGTAAACCCTAGGGGTCCAATGTGAGCCCGAAGTTGGAGTTATCCCCTTTTTTGTGAACCAATGTGGTTAGAAACGATTTGTATGTTTTCATTATGACTCTTAACACTTAGTAAGGTGCATAATAACTATTTTGACTTTGTGTGTTTTCGGGTCGAGTTAGGACCCGGATAACGATTCGGACATACGGGTTCAGGTTATTACAAGATGGTTGGTGGCGCTTGGTGGCCGAAGTTGATTCTTCGCTTGATAAACATTATTCTGCGACTTGCATCTTTTGGTGCTTGGAGTATATGGAAGGCTAGAAATCGAAAGGTGATTGACAGGAGGTTTGGAACCCGATAAAGGTGGTTGATATAGTTGTGGAGCGATTTTGGGGATTTCAGGAGGCGCAACTTCAATGCAAAAAATTGGGTAGGGGAATTGTTTCTTCATCTTCTGGGTTCTGGATACATCCTTCACAAAGATTGATTAAGAGGAATTTTGATGCTAGTTTTTCCAACGATACTTTTTTGGGTGAAGGTGGTGCTGTGTTTCGTGATCCTCATGGATCTGTTCTTAATGCAGTAGTGTTTAAACTTTTCACATCATCGTCAGCAATGGTGGCAGAGATTCTTGCCTCTAGACGAGTTATCTATTGGCCTGTTCTTTTGGTTATCAACATGTGCGCTTTGAATTTGATGCAAAGATGGTGGTTGATGTGGTGGCTGATGGTGCAGTTTGCCCTTGAAATTGCTCAAAGTGGAGCTTTAGGTGTTTTTTATGAGCTCGATCTCCCACATCTGGCAGACTTGTTACCGAGTGGCTCATGAGTCATGCCCTTGTTGAGGTATCTCGTGACCATGTGGGTGCAGACTTGGTGTTGGATCCTATTCCTCCTCGGATTGTGGTAGTACCCTCATTTTCTAATAATAAAGAGAATCTTGACCGAGTTGTGGCTCACCAACTTTATTCTAGCTTAGAAAAAAGAGAAGCACTATTTTTATTTTTATTTTTATTTTATTATTATTATTTTAAATTGTTAGTTATTTATAGAATTTTGTAATAGTGGTATGGAGCCAAGATTGAGAGCCATCCAATAGGGAATACAATCATTACATTGATTAATCGTTGTACACGCAAAGATACGAAAAATCTATGAACGAAAATGCAGATAAATAATTAATTTTATTCATTTTAAAAAAATAGGTACAATTCTCTGTAGACGATTCTATTATAACATAGGATCTTCCTCTGATTAAATCTCATTGGAAAGTCGGTGCAAGGGTTTCAGAAACTTGATCTTGAACTAGTGGTTGAATGTTCTTCAAATCTTCAAGATTGAAGAAGACTTTATTGAATTTTCGATTGAGGGTTGATGAAGCTTGATCTCGAACGGTGGATTTGAAGGTCTTTGAAGGAGAACGACACTTTCGTGCTTGTTGTTCTTCAGAATTTTTAAATGGCTTCAATGAAGAATGGCACTTGTGTGGCATGCTTTGTTGTTCTTTGTTTTCAAAATCTTGAAATGTTGAAGGGCATCAATGAAGAACGGCACTTGTGTGGCGTGTTTTGTTGTTCTTCATCTTCAGAGACTTTGGAATTTTGGTTGAGGCAGAGATTCGACAGGGCTTTAATTACAACATAGGATCTTCCTCTGATTAAATCTCTTTAGAAAGTCGGTGCAAGGACTTCAGAAGCTTGATCTTGAACCAGTGGTTGAATGTTCTTCAAATCTTCAAGGTTGAAGAAGACTTTATTGGATTTCCGATTGAGGGCTGATGAAGTTTGATCTCGAATGATGGATTTGAAGGTCTTCGAAGGAGAACGACACTTGCGTGCTTGTTGTTCTTCAGAATCTTTGAATGGCTTCAATGAAGAATGGCACTTGTGTGGCGTGCTTTGTTGTTCTTCATCGTCAAAATCTTGAAATGTTAAAGGGCTTCAATGAAGAACGGCACTTGTGTGGCGTGTTTTGTTGTTCTTCGTCTTCAAAGACTTCCGAGTTTGGTTGAGGCAGAGACTGGGCTTTGGTCTTCTTTTTTTCACTTCAATGAAAAAGTGCACTTGTGTGGCGTGCTTTGTTGTTCTTCGTATTCAGAGACTTCAGAGTGTTGGTTGAGGTAGAGGGCTTTGGCCTTCTCTTCTTCTTTCTCTGTCTTTCTGTGTTTGTGTATCTGACCGTCCCCTTCTCTTGTAAGGTGGCCTTGTATTTATAGGCCAAATAGTGGATCGTCTAATTTGGAAAATCCCCAATTGTGCGATTTTCTATAAATAAGGGATTTGTTCCCTTTTATATTGAAATCAATTCAAATTCAAATTCAAATTCAAATTCAAATTTGCATTAATTTGAATTTAACCGAACGTTTCTTTAAAGGTTTGAACCTTTATGATTTTGACACGTGTCCGTTGATGAGACCTGTATTTGTGGGATTTAATTAATTAAAAAATATTTGACTTCTTGACAGATATGACAGTGATGAATTAATCAAAAAAATTTAATGTCTACAATGTACCTTTAGAATATCATTTGAAATTCAACATTTTTGCCTGTTGGCCAACCTATTATCTTAAAATAAACGTAGTACTTTCAAATTGTTGTAATGGGACATAGTGACACAATTAAATCTATTTAAAATAGGCTTTTTTAATTTTAATTTTAATTTTTTTTTTTTTTTTGGTTTCTTCTATATCTTATATTTCACGTTTTTGAATCATTTTCCTTTTAACTTCAAAAGGAAGGGGAGTGACCTTTGTGTCACATTGCTTGATTATTTCATAGTGTGAACTAAAATTACCTACCCCCAAAAAATATTTTTGTGGAACAAACCAAGATAACATCAAATAACTTTTCTTTTAATCTCTTGAATTTCCAAAATCCCATTCAAGTCGTGTCTTAGAAACCATAAATGATTTAGATGTGTGTACAAATTTTGAATTTTGAAAATTAAGAATTATTAAATGGAACAAATATTCTATTTTTATTTTTCAGTGTGTAATTCACAAAATCTATGTGATGTGATAAAATTAGAGAACCTTACGATAAATTATACGAGATAATGCCTTCTATACCCATGCCTCAAGCAAAATACTGGCACTATAAAAGGTTATTCTAAGAAAATCTTGGATGGCCGGCCCAATGGAGAGAGTTGAACCAAACCTGAAGTAACGGCGATACCAGATTCAAACTTGGTAATGGAGCCTCAAGCTCCATTGAGATTGTTGGGGATGACGAGGTGGAGGTGGAGGCGTGATATGTCACGATCCCCTCCGGCCATGTAGATTTTGTCGGCGGCTTTGCACTCTCTTCTCCTTTTGTTGCCCATGGTTTTTCTCAAAAGAGGGAATGTCCCAGTCAATCCAAGCTCTTCTTGCAGCAGCAGAGTCCTTCACAAACTTTGTTCAGAACTAATGTGGGATAGGTACTCGACAGTATGTCTAAGAGAAAAAAAAAAAAAACTAGCAAATTACACAGCCAAGGACTTCCAAGTTGAGTATACTGCTCAAACTTAAGTGGGTTAAAATTTATTGTAGCTTCTGCTTTGCTTATGCTTAATCTAGTATTCTCTAACTCCGGTACTCCAAGACCTTTATCTTACATTATCTGACTAGTTGGCCTGTTTTGGTCTTGATTCAGGCGAAATGGTTACATTAACAACTCCCTTTCGCCCTTCATACTCTATTCAAGCTTGGATTGGTTTTCCACTCTCCAACCTCACTTCTTCCTTTACAGCAATACGACTAAAATGATAAGCAACCTGCTCGGATGCAACTGAGGCCATGATATTGATGTTGCTTCCAATATGGTTGTCTGGGGTATCTGGTGCCTCTTTGTGCCCATTAGCAGTTTCTAATTCAACAGCCAATATGTGGTTTGAGGGGTTCCCGTCATTTGTTGAGTTGAAACTTCCGAGGTAGTGATCCCCTTCAGCTCCAGGAAATAGCGGTGAAGAAGATAAAGTGAAGGTGAGGCCATAGCTGCCTCGGTTGACATCTTTGGGGACTATTTCAAAAACAAAGTATGTACTAAAGGAATTAGAAGAGTTGACAGAAGAAGAATTTTTGGTGAACAATTGTATTGGTTGGGAATAGAATGCATGGCTTCTGATATTAGTAGAAGATTTGTTAGTAAGCTCAAGAACTCCACTTGGTGGGATGATGGTAGCAAATCCATCTAGAATAAGGTTTGTTTGGCTGAATCCATATCTGTTGGGTAGAATCCGTTGTAGATGAAATCAATGGATTGAGAAGGCACAACAATATCAAAAAGGAGGGAGAGAAGAAGAGCTACGGAAATGGGAGCAACCATGGAGTTAATAAACCTATTATTGGAGCTATGAGATCAAGCATTGATTCTCAATTCAAAGGGACCTTGCTACACCATCCTGTTTTGGTTCTTAAGTGGCCATTCGTGCACACTCTGAAAAAAATATATTATGAACTAGGTATTGGTCGCGCTGCTAGTGCGTTGTTTTGCAATACCGTCCATAGTTGCATATTGGTCTAAAGGATTATGTGCATTACTTTCTTTCCCTACACCAATCAAGCTATAAGCTACCGAAGGATCTCACTGCTAATTCATTAATATATCTAGCTTCAAGCAGTACTTGAATAGCCAAGGGTCTCTTAACATGCAAGTTAAAAGCTGGGAACCGGGAAAGAATTTGTGGAGGGAAGCACTAAGAATCACCTGAGTAAAATGGTTGCGAGGAATCAAGGAAAGATGGGCTGGCGAGTGGCTGTATTTGAGGATCAAAGGGCCTTCTTGCAGCCAAATTGTTAGTCCGGAAGAGAGTTTCTGAACCATTTTTATCCTTGCTTTTGATAATAAAAAAAACATAAAAAAAGGGTATTTCTACGGATCTCAGCTGAAGTATCTTTTTCCATATCCAACTGCTTTGTTGAGGTATGCTAAAATCCCCGAAACATCTCCTTCTGATTAAGTATTTTTGTTTGAGTCATAGGTTGTTCTGAGTATTTAACACGAGTTTCCATTTAAAATTGCAGCTCTATTTTGTGTTTCCAAGCTAAGAAAGCCTAAACCACCATTTAAAATGTTGAAGAAGACTTCACTCGTGACACCACTTGACCAATGAATTGGATTGGCATAGTTTATTCAGTGTGTATTTTCTGTTTACGTATCATAGCTCACCATTAAATAGTTTTCAAATTTAGCTTTTTCATGAATTGATCATTTGAGTTAATTAAGTCTTAAAAGGACATTCCTCTCAGTTAATTGGTAATGATAAACCAAGATAACTCTCGTATTGTTATGACACCCCAAGGCAACACCGAAATCAGCATAATAAATTGTTTTGACTAAGATCATTATGCAGCCCCCTTGAAACAAAGCAGTTGATGGTGATAGTTGATTCATTTTCTTTTTTTCTTTTTTCTTTTTTTAAATGGTAACATTTTCTAACTCTGTTATATATTCGAAGTTGTCAAAATTTCTATGTTTGCAGACCCATAAGAGTGAGATTCTTTATTTGATTATTCATTTACTTGCTGAAAAAAAAGAAGTGGAAGCCCCATAATTGTGAGATTTGATCAAGTCAATAATCAATATATCCACGTAGAGTTAAATCTTTTCTGTTTGAATGTGATAGAAGGTGCATGGTGCATTAAATTGTACAGTTCACCATGAGGCCTGTTTCAATTTTTCTGAGTTGTGTAGGTTTGTCAGTCAAGACAACTTTCAAAAAGAGGGCCATTTTAAGCACAGATTGACCTATATTAACAAATTAACATATGGTAAATAGTCCCATAGCTCTTTGAGAAGTGTTGATTGTAAGCCGCTGATAGATAAGGTCGATGCTCGGTTGACCCACTGGAACACCATCAACCTCTCTCTGGCTGGTAGGGTTGAATTATTACGTTCTGTTCTCTACTCTTTCCTCTATCACTGGCTTTTCAAATTCAAAATCCCATGGGGCTGCGGAATAATTTTGGAAAGTAAGTTCAAAAATTTTCTGTGGAGTGGTAAAACTGAAGTTAAGAATATGTCACAGATCAACTGGAGCCAGGTTTCTCTTCCGTACGCTGAAGGAGGCTTCAACCTGAGGCTAATTTCAGATATTGATGTTGCGACAAAAATTTCAATCTGCTGGGATTTTGTTCAGAAGAAAGATAAGCTAAGGATACAGTGGATGCATGCTAGGTATTTGCGAAAATCTTCCTTTAGGACTGTCCTCCCTAGAACGTCTGATTCAGCATCTTGGAAGCAAATTCTGGATGTCCGCGACTAATTAATTCCTCATCTTGTATATACTGTTGGGTGGTGGTCAATCCTTTAATCTGTTTCATGATCCTTGGTGTAGTAATTTATCTGTGGTTCAGAGGTTTGGTGCTGTTTCTTTTCGGAATTTTGATAACAAGGCAACGGTGGAGACCATTATAGTCAATGGCGCATGGATGTTCCCAGCAGACTTCCCTCCTCTGGCCCGTACCTTTATTTCTTCACTGAGTCTTCATGATGGGCCTGATAAAATTAGTTGGCAGCATGGAATTTTTTCATTAAAGGCGGCTTGGTCAGTTTGCAGACACAGAGCGCGGAGGTTAAAATGGTCGAGGTTATGTTGGAATTTCTGCAGACTCAGAATTGCGCTTGGGGTGTCCATCATTCTTCATACAAAAATCTTTCTTTTGTCAATTTGCAGAAGAAAAGGTTCTTGGTTCCGTCTATATGTCATAACTGTTTCTCCCACGAGGACGCAAATGATCATTTGGTCTGCAACTGTTCGTTGGCATACAATGTTTGGAGGTATTTGTTTGATCTGTTAAAACTTCCCTTTCATCCGTTTTGCTCCATGGAACAGCTAGTGGATTGGTTTTTACTTCATAATACATCGAAGAGTGTCAGGTCTCAAGTTTTGCGGACGATTTTTTCAGTTACTATCTGGACTTTGTGGTCGGCTCGCAACAAGGCTCTTCATCAAGGTCTCTGTGATGATGCTGATCGCATCTTTAAGCTTGTTGTCTGGGAAGTTCTCAATTTTTATTACTTCTCGCTGGCTGATCTGTTAGCTTTGTTTTAGTTAAGCATGATCTTGTTGTCCTGTTTTAGTTTTGGTTTGTATTGGAAATGGGTTTTCTCCATTTCTGGGCTTTCTTTGTTTTAGGAGGTATGCCTCCTACATTGTTTTAACTCTAAAAAAACTTATGGTAAATAATTTTTAAGCAATTGAAAACTTTCAAAAAGAGGGTCATCAGAGTGTAGTATTAGCTTGAAAATACAGATTAACATATGGTAATAATATGTATCCATTTAATGCACAAAATTGTAGCCCACAATAATACAAAAATAAGAAGAAACAAGTCTGCTAAATCATATTTTAGGATGCCTCTATAACTAGCATAGATTGGGAACAACCCAAATGGGTGCTGGGTCAATTTTTTGCCAATCATCTTTATCTTCGTTAATAAGTTCTATAATCTGATTCTCCATGTCAAACCTGCCCGTGTCATGACCATATATGTCATTTTCACCCAAACGATCACAATAGTACTCATTAGTGAAGTAAATCGAATTTCCTTTACAATATGGAAAACTCTTTGCTGAATGTGACACTGATTGATTTGTACCCAGAAACAACATTTGATTATCGCCTAATGATACTAGTTCTACCCATTTTTTCTGACTGAAATCCAACTTGTAAACATGAAACAATTTTGTCAGGTGAGGACAAATCCAGCATTGATTCTCTTCATCAAGAAGATCGGCCTCATGAACAACCACACCATCCCAGCGAACATGATTCCCAATATACCTCAAAATAAGCAAAAGATCACCCTTTGATTCCACAATGTAACTTTGAATAGTATAAAGATCATCTCCAAGAGACTTTTCAAATTTCAACTTTTTCTCAGGAAAAATGGGTTGAATTTCCATCTTTTTTTGTGGTAAAGAATTATTGAAATCCCACATTTCAACTGAACCTGTTTCACCCAAAGTAAGAATATGATCATTGTAGGATATGATATCACAATAGCATTGATGTGCACTGTCAAGGGCAGTCCATTCACTGCCTCCACACTTCCAAAAGGCAAGCTTTGAAACAATTGCACCATATATTACTGCAACCCAATAGTTGTCACAATGAATTGGGGCTGATGACAGAACACCTTTCTTAATATTCCGGACAAAGAAGGAATCAATGCTTGTTTTGCAAACTTCACCGGTAACACGAAAAGGAGGAAGTTTAATCAAAACCTCCAAGAATGGACTGAAGATGTATGGGATTGCTTTTGGGTCCAAAAAAATCAACCACCCATGGGATGATCCTTTGCAATTAACCAAGTCTTCTGGGATTTTTATCAGCTGCTTGTAGGTTTTTTTCTCTGCAAAATTGTATAAGCAACGCCTAATTTTATTGTCTTGATCAGTACCAGGAAGCAAGAGCAATGGTTGATCAAACAGTGGACTCTCTAGTGATGATATTCGGGCTTTTGCAAGAGAGCACCAAGAACGACATACTGCTGCGGCACCAAGCAAGTCGACGACAGACAATCGGGTCAGGATTGATTCCCACAAGTCAATGGGAAGTCCGGGCCAATCCGGTAATGAATTTGATGTTTTTCTTCTTTTGGTGCGATGACCCAAATAGGCTTTATTGGCAATCAAAGCCATGTCTAGGCTTCAATCAATATTACTAATTTCAGGAATATGACTAGGGGATATGAGAATCTATAAGGGGAAGGAGGCTCCGCAGATCAGATCGACTAAAGGAAGGGGGATAGGAATGGTGGATGTGTTTCTGCTGCGCCAGAGGGCGGGATAAAGCCGATCGCCCTAGTTTTCTTGCTTTCTTGTTGTCTTGAATTGTGAATATTCTTGAATTGTGAATATATATTTATATATATATGTCTTAGTGTGAAGGTATAGGGAAGTTCTTATGAGAATAGGAAATTATAAAAGGAAAGTTCCTGTTAGAATACGAAAGTATAAAAGGAAAGTTCCTGTTAGAATAAGAAATTATAAAAATGGATTAATTTCTCTCCAAGCAACATTAATACATTAATACATACGGCCAATGATTTCGTAAATACTAACATTGGCTCTATTTTTTATTTTTATTTAATTTTTTTTTTTCAATCCTCTTTATTTATTTATTCTTTTGGATTTTGGAATTGTCATGTGCTATTGTGTGGGATCTTTGTGCTAATGTTGTGAAATTAACATTTTTATAACTTAGTTACCCGTCATTGAAAGTTAAAAACCAAGCATATTTTACTTTTAAAAATAGTATTGGGTTTATTGAATGCATTAAAGTTAGCTATAACTGAGACTAGATTTTACCGCTTTGCACACACTCTCAATGATTATTGTTTTATGGTTAAGACGCGTCCATATATATAAATGCCAAGAACTTATCTGACAAAAGACGGAATGTCCCATTCAATCCAAGCTCTTATTGCAGCAGCAGAGTCCTTCAGATTCATAAAAAGAATCGTAGCTCTGATAAAGTCGCAAACTTTGTTCAGAACAGAGGATTGGGAAGCCCAATTTACGAAGGAATGGCAATCCTTAGAGGAAACAAGTGGAATGAACTTCCACCTCCGAATGGAAAATGAGTTGTTTCAGCTGATATGGAACCAAGTGGATGGAGAAGGGAATTGGGGGTGGGAATGTGGGATAGGTGCTCCACAGTATGTCTCAGAGGGAGAGAGAAAAAAAAAAAAAAAAAAACTAGCAAATTTCACTTAAATTACAAGACCAAGGACTTCCAAAGTGAGTTACACTGCTCAAACTCAAGTGGGTTAAAATTTATTCTAGCTTCTGGTTTGCTTAAGCTTAACCTAGTATTCTCAAACTCCAGTACTCCAAGACCTTTATCACACTGTTATCCGACAGTGTTTTGGCTTAGTTCAAATCTGTTTAACAGTCTTACTTAACCTATTCTTGGGGCAATGAGATCAAGCATTGATTCTCAATCCAAAGGGACCTTTGCTACACCATCCTTGTTCAGTTCTTTAGTGACCATTCCTGCGCGATTTGAAAAAAAATATATTATGAACTAGGTATTGTTTGCACTGCTATTGCATCTTTTTGCAATATCGTCCATGGTTGCTTATTGGTCTAAAGGACTATACGCATTACTTTCTTCCCCTGCGCCAATCAAGCTATAAGCTACCGAAGGATCTCACTGCTAATTAAGTAACCTAGCGAAGGGTCTTTTATGTGGAGGGAAGCACTAGGAGTCACCTGACCTTAGCTCAAGGCTCGTTGTTGAGGCTCACATCAGTTGAACTCAAATAAACTAAAAGCTCATTTTCGAGTTTCTTCCATGTGTGCTCGTGGCTCATACACATATATAGAATAGTCAAACTGGTTGCACCTTGCTGATGAATTCTCTCAATAGCTCATTGACATGAGTATTTTCTAGGATATCCTTTTTCACCACATATACATAATACATATTACAGAACTCAACCCTAAGTCCATTCTGTAACCCAACCACACAACTAGTCAGCAATCCTACTAAGCTTGAGACTGGCTAAACTGAAATGAATGATACATCAGTATTTGTAAAAGAAACATTCTCTTCCTTTTCCCTCCATTTCCTTCCTTTCTCTTCTCATTTTTAGCACTAAATATATAATCATTTTCAGAAATAAATTTATAACATTTCTTTCTTTTAACTTCCCCAATCCCAAATGGCCTCCTAATAAAAGGCAGACAATTGGAGCATCAACTTAAAATTGACATGCCAAAGTGAAAAGTAAATAAATATATGACAGTGAATACCACAAAAACATTAGAGTTGATTTTCCTAGTATAACATATATCAAACACGGCAGGGAGAATAGCCATTTTCCTCATCTATAAGGAGAACAGAGAAAATATAATAAAATAAATAATATAAGGAGTTATTTCCTCAACTTCAGCTAAAATCAAGAAAACCAAAAGCTTAAAAAAACCCTAGATGCATTAACTTCAACATCAATCTCACAGTTCACCGCACTATGCCAGCACTCAATGAAAGAATGCAGTCTCCATCAACTCCAAGTATTATATTGATTCATAAATTAAATGCCTTAGAACTCATAGTTGAAACTATTGTCACAAGTAAAATATAAAATTGCTATGGAAACAAAAAGGATCAAAACAAGCAACCGAATACGGAATTAGTCCCAAAGGTCATACTTTTCGCAACCAAGATATTCAACAAGTTGTCTGACTAATTTTGGCTAAAGAAAACCATTAATTGCATATCAACATCACTAGTAGCAGCGCGGTTTGTCTTGCAAATGAATCCCTCCGAAGTTTGAACCAACCTGCTAAGCCCCAGTTCAAGAAAAAGGTAAGAACTAGTGGAAACATTAGTGATTAGTGAATACACCGTAAATATTTAAGCAAAAACACTAACTTTGAATTCACAAGATCTTAAACTAACAAAATGCCAAATAGAACTATAATGTCGGACTAAAATAAATACTGAACGATACTCATATCCTATTTATTTTTTATTATTATTATCAAAAAAAAAAAAAAAAAGTGGATTTATTCAATTCATTAACTTTTGTCCAAATTGTAATGACCCCGTGACAATAATCTGAACTGTATCATGGTTCGTGAATCATGATGTAAAGACTCAAGAAGTCAAATATAAATTTGGCCAAGTGAGGTTAATATTTTACAGGCATGATATGAGAGATTGAAAGGACCAAGTTGAAACTTTCCCAAAAAAAAAAAATTGTTTATACAGTATCACTAAGGGAAAGGAGAAGCAATTTTATTTTATAAAACAAGTAAATAATAGAAGTAAGCATTTAAATTTTATCATCATGAAAGAAGATAACAAATTACCCATTCATCCCTGCAATGTTTTTGAATTAAAAAGTGCTCCACTTATATGTTGCATTTCTTTGCGTCTTCTTAGCAACGGAACAAGCATAAAAGTTTTCCACCTTCATATTAGACGAACTGAAAATAAATGCTAGAAATCATTCGAGCACTCTTATTTTGGTGATTCAATCCCTTTAGCGATTGCAGTCAAATGATCAGATTCTACACAAAAATTATGTCTGAAAACTATCTACCAATTTCCCAGAAGATATTCTCTCAATAGTAATGCTTCTACAAACGGATTGTGGAATATATCCAATGATACTAACAAATAATCACCAGCAGCAACATTCATCATGAGAAGTGCAGACACACATTATAGCACTTAGGCTTGGATATTCATGTTTTCCTTTGGCATGAACTTCTGAATCATTTTGAGGAGTGCAGGGTCTTGACCTGTAGTGTATAATGGATGTAGTAACACATAAAATGTAGACGCATCTGGTGAAAAGCCCCTCTTGATCATTTCCTCTAGAAATGCCACTGCCTTGTCACACTTTTCCCTTCTCATACATCCTTGGACAATAGTGTTGTAAGTGACACTATTAGGAAAGCAACCAGTGTCTTCCATTTTCCTGAGCAGCTCTTCAGCTTTCTCGAGTAGTCCTTCTACACAAAGTCCTTTTATCAGTATAGTATATGTCTTAACGTTAGGCTGCATGTCTTTGAAGGAAAGTTTATCAAAAAGATCCCATGCAACGTCAAACTGTCCATTCTTGCAAAGTCCATCAATGAGGATGTTGTAAATAGAAATATGAGAATTTAATCCATTTCTTTCCATCGTGTGAAATATTGACAACGCTTCAGAAACGTGCCCGTTTTTGCACAGGCCGTCCAACAGGACACAGTACGTGTGAGTATCTGGAATTTGGCCCCTAGCTTGCATCTCATTCAGAAGCTTTCTCGCTACAGCACATCTACCATTTCGGAACAACCCCTGCAGCATAGTTGTGTAAGTGACAATTGTGGGTTCCAATCCTTTACAAGGCATTTCTCGCAAGAGATACATGGCCTCATCAATCTTCATCTGCATGCAATATCCATTGATTAAAGTGTTACAGGTGATAGTGTTAGGCTCAATTCCCCTGTCCTCCATGGAATTGAATGCTTTCATTGCTTCATCCATCTGGCCTTGCAAACAATATCCATCGATTAAAGCATTATAAGTGACTACATTAGGATCCTCACCTCTTTGAATCATGATTTTAAGTATACTCTCTGCATCTCTAACCATCCCTTCTTTGCAAAGTGCATCTACCAAAATATTGAAGGTACATACATTTGGAAAAATTTTCAGATCCACCATCTCATTCAGTAGTCTTTTAACCTCTTTCCATCGACCAAAATTGCAAAGTCCGTGAATCAAAGAATTGTATGTGATAACATCAGGCAACATACCTTTCTCAATCATTTCGGAGAAAAAGACCAAAGCATCATCTACAATTCTGTCCTTGCAGAGACTATCAATTATGGTGTTATACATTGCTAAGTTAGCCCTTGTTTTCTCGATAGCCCTAAGTAGCCCAATGGCCATGCTAGTATTCCCTGCTTTGCAAAGACCATTTATCACTGTTCCATACATAATTTCATCAGGCTCAATCTCATTCTCCCTCAACAGCTTGTTGAATAACCCCATCGCCTGGGCAATTTTATGTTCTAAGAAAAGCCCTTTTATCAGGGTGTTGAATGTAGTTACATCAGGTGCACAACAACCACGTTTAAGTTGGTCGCCTACGGTAGCAAATCCAAAATCGACTCGATTGAGGTGGCAATAACAGTTTATTACGATGTTCATGGTGTAATCATTAACTGGGATACCCAAAACAAGCATTTGTTTGTAGAGAGAAACAACAGTAGAGTAATGTTTCATTCTGGTAATAAACCCTAGAAGCTGAGTAAATTCAATAACAGAAGGCAAAGGTCGCGTTTTGAGCATTCGATTGAATGAATTGAGAGTGTCTTGGAGATTATTAATATTGTAAAACCCAATTCTAGGTTTCTGGGTCAGTGATTTACGATCTGAAGTAGCAGAATGAGAGTGAAATGAAACTGTATAATGAACAGTAGTAGTAGCGGTAGGAAGACAAGTACCTTTTGAGAGGCAATTGTGAGGAAATAACCTTCTCCATACCCAAGAAGCAATAGCAGATCCATTTCTCTTCATCTTTACAGTCGCTCAAGGTTGAACGTTGATGGTGGTGATGGTGTTGGTCCTCTAACAGGGACGAATACAATGGAATATTGTTAATGCTAAAAAAATATATTAAAAAATATATATAGACTTACGAGGGTTTAAACTTGAACTTCATACCAAAACTATTAAGCAGAAATTTTAATTATAAATTTAATTTTTTAAAATAAAATGAAAAATATTCATAAACCTTAACATAATCTCTAATTATTTTGTCCAAATGATCCTCTAAATTCTTAATAAAGGCGGGCGAATTCAACTTTCTCTTGCAACGACGTCGCATCAATCTCTTCCCAAGTTACCATACAGATGCGTCACAGTCAGTAAAATTTCCCATTCCAAAATAGAAAAATACGGAGTACAACCGAAGAAAAAACCAAAAAAAGCCCCGTCTTCTACATTTCTTTCCGCGTCTCTCTCTCTAGATTTCAACTTTCTCTCTCTACTCTCTGCAAAAACTCATTTCCAATGGCGGCGACGGTGGCAATCCCAGATAACCTAACCAGAGACCAGTACGTGTACTTGGCCAAGCTTGCCGAGCAGGCCGAGCGGTATGAAGAGATGGTCCAGTTCATGGAGAAGCTCGTCGTCGGCTCCACTCCGGCCGCCGAGCTCACCGTCGAGGAGCGTAACCTCCTCTCCGTCGCCTACAAGAACGTCATCGGATCGCTCCGAGCTGCCTGGCGCATCGTCTCCTCCATCGAGCAGAAGGAGGAGTCTCGCAAGAACGAAGACCATGTCATGCTCGTCAAGGACTACAGATCCAAGGTAGAGAACGAGCTCTCCGATGTCTGCGCTGGTATTCTCAAGCTCCTGGACTCCAACCTCGTGCCTTCCGCTATGACAAGTGAGTCCAAGGTGTTTTATCTGAAGATGAAGGGCGATTACCACAGGTATCTAGCTGAGTTCAAGGTCGGAGACGAGCGCAAGGAGGCTGCGGAGGACACGATGAATGCTTACAAGGATGCTCAGGTAGTTTTCACGGTTTTTTAAATGTGTATTCGTTGTGATTTGTGAATTTAGGTCAAGATTCGTGCATACATCTAATAAATACGGAGTATGTAAAAAGCTAACGTAGTTATAATTTGATATTCTAGGGTTTTGATTTTGTTGTTATTTGTGAATTTAGTGCTACAATTATACACACATACGGGCAAGTTAGTTGTATAGCTGAGTTTTTAGGGTTTTGAATATGTGTTACAAATTACGAGCTTAAGGCGAGAGTTGAACAATATACACAATAGCTCTATTTAGTATTTGGCGTTTTTTGAGTGGGCAAGAGTTACCTGTAAAGTTGAGTTTAGTTTTAGAATTATAATTGTGATTAGTGCTACAATTAGACACAAATTTTTGAGTTTGAGGGTTTGAATGTATGTTGCAAAAACCAAATTAAAGGCAAGAATTAAAGAGAGAGAGAGAGAGATAAATGCTATAGCTAGGATTAAGTTGATTTTATTTACATAAGTATACAGCTTAGGTAGTTGTAATATGATATTTGATATTTAAAACTGTGTTGTTAATTATGAATTTAGTTCTGTAACTACACACATATGCACATATGGACAAGTTAGTTGTATATATGAGTTTTTTAGAGTTTTGAATGCGTGCTGCGATTGTAAAACCTAGGGTGAGAGTTAAGCAGCTGTTCATAAGTTTTTTAGTGAGGAATAGGTTCAATTGTTTGGGTTTTGAGTTAGTGAGTGTTGCATATTACAAATTCAGGCTGTGGAATATTCTGATTTGAGTTAAGTTTTAATTTTGTTTAGTTGCTGGTGTTCTTGTTGTAGGATATTGCACTGGCTGATTTGGCTCCAACGCATCCAATAAGGTTGGGGCTAGCGCTGAATTTCTCAGTGTTCTACTACGAGATTCTCAATTCATCTGACAAAGCTTGCAGTATGGCAAAACAAGTATGCTTCGTCCCCATTTCTATTGTTACTTTTACATTCATATGTGAATACTTGTTATATAAGTTGGTCTTTAATTTTCTTGTCATTGAGCATTAAATAACAGTAAAAAGATATAGACGATGTTTGAAATTAGTTAATGAATTATCATTGTACTATGCTTTAATGGGATTAGTAAGAGTATAATCTTACAGTATCAGTTTGTACTTGCTTTAGGCATGACACTTGTCCATTGACTACTTTGTGTATATTGGGATCACTTCTTGGATGAGCAGCCTGTATTTTAATTTGTTGGAATGGAAGTGGTTTGAGAGTTGTATGGCCTTGTTCTTATTTGTTTCATGTTGAAGTTTCTTGAACCTAATAAAATTACCAATTATCTCCATGTTTTAATGGAGGACCCATTTCGTACTCTGTGATAATTAAATATTCAGGTTTTTAGTTTAGTAATTGTTTAGAGGAACATAAAGTCCAAAATTGGGTAATCCCACCTGTTTATAGGTGGGAGTTCAATGTAATAATAATCTTCTTTTTTTATTTTGTGATAAGTTTCAATGTAGTAATAATCTAACAGATTGACGAGAATATGTTGTTCACATTCATATGGAATTTTTCATGATATGATGGATCCTAAGAGTAAGTTCAAACAGATGGAGTTGAATTTTGTTTTCATATTCATATGGAATTTTTCATGATATGATGGATCCAAAATGTCAGTTCATTCTTTTACCTCAATCTGGTTTTCACATTCATATGGAAATTTTCATGATATGATGGATCCAAAGAGTAAGTTCAAACAGATTGAGGTGAATTTCTTTTTCATATTCTATGGAATTTTACATGATACAATGGATCCAAAAAATCAGTTCAGTCTTTTACCTCCTCCCCCCACCCCAAATTTAAAGGCTGTAGGATCAGAACTTGTGATCTGGAAAATCCATTCTGAAGCTCATATCTGGCTTCTGTGATTTCTCTCTCTCTCTCTCTCTGTGCGCGCGCATGCTATGCCAGGTTCATCTCTGGCTTCTGTGATCTCCCCCCCTCTCTCTCTGCTATGCCAAGTGGAAAGACATAAATCGAGTTTCATTTTAGGAGTTTTGGCATTGAGTTATGATACATGGGGCAACTCCGCGGCATTTGTTTTACAAGTTTTAGTACTTTGAATACTGCATTTCGTCGTATAGAATATGGTTTACATTCTGCATATATAAGGGTAAAACTAGGGACCGAAACAAATTTGTTCCTTTTGTTTCTTTGGGCTTCGCTCCCCTTTTTGAGCGTTTTTAATAAAATCTTACTTATCAAAAAAAAAAAAAAAAAAAAAAGGGACCGAAACAAATTTGTAAACTAGATTGCACTCGACCTCCTCCCTTTCACTCATTAACTCTCCACATCTCCAGTCCTCAACATCTCCTCCTCTCCCAGATCGAATATTGTCGGCTAGTAAACTACTGCAATCTCTTTTAATGTTAAGCTTCTCTATGCTAGTCATGCAGCTCATGCTCGACATCTCCTCCTCTCCCGGATCGAATAGTGTCAGCTAGTAAACCACTACAATCTCTTTTAATGTTAAGCTTCTCTATGCTAGTCATGCAGCTCATGCTCATATATGTATAGGATAACGAATTACTATCAGATTACTCTCTTGGAGCATCTAGATGGATATTGTCTATGGGAGTTCACTCGATGGTTTGGTTGAAAGCGTAACTTAAACTATGTGCATGGTGTTGAATGATGGTTCTCTTCCACTCAATCCTGTTCTAGGTTTTGATGAAAGTTGTTTATTGTGCAATTGGTTAACTAGCTAATTCAGAACTTGCTTAACTTGTAACTGAGTTGCTTCATCTTGGAATTTCCCCTTTGATATATGGGATGTAGATCACAGGTTTTTTTTGTATGGGACAGTGATCCAAACAAAATAGAGGTAACTAAAACTTTAAAGGTTAAGCTTAAAGAAACTTTGCTCATGTTTATTTTCATCGTACACATTCCACCTTCTACCACCAACCCCACCCCACCCATTACACTGCTATATTTTGGTAGAGCAAAGGAAAAACCTCTTATTTGGAAATGTGTTGCTTAATTATTTATTCTAGTTACCTGATTACTAGAATTTTGTACACGAGTCACTGAATTTTGAAATAACCATGGTTACTGAAAATTACTTATTGGTTAATAAGATGTGTTGTAGAAGAAGTGCTACTTCCACACATGCTTCATGTTAGGTTAGAATGAAGACCATCCGAGTGGTGGTCTCATTGTATGGTAGGTATAATTTATATTATTGTTACATGTGCTGCTGTGTCTGTCTGTATACTGGAGTCATATTGTGGGGACTGCATCGTTTTTCCTATTTTAGGCTGAAGCTAAGTGACCATTTGAAGTTAGCATTTGTCCATCCCTGCTTGTGGATCTTTTGCTGCTATAAAATTATACTCGAGGCTGATGTTACTTTTAGTTTTGATTTCCATAACTGCATATTGAATTTCTACTGATTTATATGGACAGGCGTTTGAGGAAGCCATAGCTGAGCTCGACACTTTGGGTGAAGAGTCATACAAGGATAGCACTCTCATCATGCAACTCCTAAGGGACAATCTCACTCTTTGGACCTCAGACGCACAGGTCAGTGCAACTCTCTCTCACACTCTCTCTCTCTCTCACACACACACAGTTTGAGCGCACACTCATGTTGCTTATAAATGGCGATGAACCAGGTTGCTACAAAGTTTGACTTCAGCTTATGTTGTATTTCATGCAGGATCAGTTGGATGAGCCGTGACATCATATTAGCTGACCAATCATTGTCTTCTCCTGGAGGAGGTGGGCTTTGAATGTCATTTGTTCCTGACTAATTGTGTGTTGATTGTGAAATGGGGGCATCAGCCCTTGACATGATAACTCGTACTCGAGTAAGCCAATTTTAGGATTTTGTAGTGATTTGGAATGTTATGGTGGCAGTACTATGCGCTATATCTGCTGCAACACTTCATCTGGATTATAGCAAGTGATGTGTGTTTGTGTGTTTTTTTTTTTTTTTGTCCCCTGAAAAAAGAAAATCAATGTTACACAAAAAAAATTGAGAAAAGGTTGAGATTTGATGTGCTGTAGTAGTATTTTCTGAGTATTAAATCCATTTCAGTCCAGGATAAAAGATATCACTTCGGTCTATGTGCGTGCGTGTGCGTGTGCATGTGCGCGCAAATATGTTTATTTTTTTATTTTTTAAGTTACCCCTGCAATGGTAACTAGTTGCATCAGCTTCTACACGTAGCTGCCTGTTTTTTGGGTCACAATCTGGTTCCCTGATGGACTAATACCTCTGTCTGTCTGTTATACATTCTTTTTATGAGCACTAAGATGATGCTACAGGTAATATTGTAGGTCAGGTGTTACGCCCTCGTTGAGGGGTTTTTTGAACATGGTTAGAATGTAAGATTTTCGTAATGACACCATAACTCATACTTGGGTAAACAGGTTGAGATTGATTAATTTAAGGGCACCTGGTATCCTATAATTTACCAGATGGTTTTATGGTATGTGATCTTGTTTATTTGTCATATCAGTAGTTGTGAACTTCATGGCAATTTCATTAGTATTGGTGTGTGTGTTAACAGTATGTACAAGTATTAACTTGATTTCTTTGCAGGGTTTAGTCTGAACTTGACTCAGAATAGCAGTGAAAAATATGAATCACAGCAATTTCAACATCAGGGCCTCAAGTAACCTGTTTGATCTTTGCATATTCAGGAAACTTCATTAGTACTCAATACGGAGAGGTTGGACATTCAAAACCCTTTGGTGGTAAGATCACTGGGTACAATAACACTACCAAATGTGTAAGATGTTAAAGATTCAGTTCATTTTTTGACCTTTGGCCGTTTCAAAATCATCAAAACTCTGTTCTACATCATGAACCCTTGAATTTGGCTTTGTATTTCGATGGGTCAAACATCAAGGCTAGTGTTAGACTTGTCCCACCAGTGGAGAGGGTCTTGGGTTGGGAGATGTAATGGGTGGATGTTTGTTCATTTACTCAAAAGTTCAAATTGTTAGGTAGTGCTAAATACTTTCACATTTATATTTAATCACATTTCTCATCTAGATCCGATGTGGACATTCAAATTTGCAACACCTTCATTGCGGTTCGGCCACCCTGCCTACTCAGGCTATAAACCCGGACGTCCTTCGGGCCGAGCGCTTGGCGTGACATCAGATCGAAAACTGGGTGTAATTTTGATACCAATTGTAATGGGTGGGTGTTTGTTCATTTACCCAAAAGCTTAAATTGTTTGGTAGTGTTTCATACCCATCCATTTATATCCAATCACTTTTTCATTTGAATTCAATGTAGGACAAATGACCCTTGTTACAATAAGCTACTTCACTTAATAGTTTAATCTTTTGAGTTAGAAGGCAAGCACTTAACCTATTATAAACAATCAAAGGGGGTTCAATTCTTGATTCAGTATCTCGGATAGGACTCTCCACGAATGGGGGCTGAATCCATATTTGGGTCCGTACCATCTACTAGACATATGATAATTATTTATTGATTATTATTTTATACGATGTCTAA
This sequence comes from Cornus florida, assembly GCF_030987335.1. NCBI lineage: Eukaryota > Viridiplantae > Streptophyta > Magnoliopsida > Cornales > Cornaceae > Cornus > Cornus florida. The sequence goes on along the minus strand of NW_026775579.1, from coordinate 52,616,960 downwards.
AATTTCACTCCAACATCTTGTAAGATATAGAAGTATGACAGTATGACAGCTAACCTTTCATACAAACACATAGAGAAAGAGATAATATAATCCGAATCATGTAGGAAATGACTACTCTTAATGCATAGATCATTAGCCTAAATGTATAGTCCAGCTTAAATACCCTTGTGCTATATATTTGGAAATTACAAATTGACAAACCTTCATTCTTTTGTACGTATACGTGTACACAGAGAAAGAGAGAACGTAATATAATTCCAGCAAACTGTGCAGGAAAGGACTATACTTGATGTTGAAATCATTGGCTTAAATGTATAATTCAGCTTAAATGTGTGTTATATTATGCGTTATATTTGGAAGCATCGAATTGATACATTTAATTTGGAATTAGAAAAAATTTAATTTAAATTTTAAATTAAAAAATTTTCAATTCTAAATTCAAGGGGGCGGATTCAGTGCTGTCAATTCTTTCATTGTGTAACTCACTTTTTTGGATTGGTTGCAAGTTCTCTGATTAAATAATTCAAACCCTATTCTAATTTATGGTGGAGTAGAGTAGAGTGCAATCGTTAAGGATATTATAGAAACTTTACCAATGCCAAACTTTGGTGTACCAAACCCTATTGTGTGAATAGTTTGACTAAAGATTCAAACTCTTGTTACACATTGTTCAGTTAATCTATATATATATATATAATTCCAACTTGTGTGACATCTTTATAGTGAGAGAGAGAGAGAGAGAGAGAGAGAGAGAGAGAGAGAGGCCATTTGACTAATATATATTTCATGGAGATTCACCATGGCCAATAAGGACAAGAGTCCCTAAAACTTGAACAGTGCAACTTCTTTTTCCCCATCTTTTCCAAGCCTGTGGTCCCATTCCTCTACCATCCCAAACCCCAAAGCATAACAAAAAGCACAATAAAGATACAAGTGTTTTTTTCCAACTCACACTGATATATCATATATATATATCATATATATATGTTAGAATGTAATGACCAATGACAAGGTAAACTATAAGGTAGATGACACTGCAAGTTTAATGTCTCTAGTGGGGTGTGTAGATCCAAGAGGTGATTAATTTAATTGCAAAAATAAATGTGTCACACTTGACCTTATGGTGGAGACACCAGGACACTAAAGATACGCCGGATGTTCTGGATGGCAGACATTTTGGACGGTTTGGCATTCTTCAAAATTATAAGTTAAGTTGTCAAAAATAATAATAATAATAATAATAATAATAAATAAATAAATAAAACACAAAAGTTAAGTGAGTTTACATTTTCAATAAACAATTAAGGATGTAAATTCACGAAACTCTTATAAAGTTTGAATTAAAAAGTGGAAAATTAGCAAGTTTTAGTCAAATGCGTTAAATTTTTCCTAACAAATTAGAGGAGGGAGGACTCGAACGATGACTAGGGGATGAAGGATTCGAACACGGCACATTCACTCCGAGTAATACTCAAAAAGTTGATATTGTATATAAGTTTTCAAATTTCAGCAATTATTAAAGGATGACAAAGTGACCTTAAAGTTTAGGGTAATATAGAACCAATAAAACCTAAAGTTAAATTTGACTTCTAGAAGATGATTTTCCTAACAAGAATAATCCATTCACTAAATTTTGGTTAATTACTTTTTGAAAATCTTCACACTATTATCACATAGCTTTACCATCTAAGGCTCTGAGGAGGTTTTTGATCAAGAATAGGGTTGCAGCAGTTGAAATGAACACCTTGAAATTATAAAGGCTTTCTAGCCCGTGGGTGCTCAAGACACAACGTTTTTTTCGATCAAATTAGGACCCAATTTTTGTATTTTTCAGTGCTACAAGAAGAATGTAGTCTATCTCTTAGGTTCCGATTAAAATTTTTAAAGTACAAGATAACATCGTTTTGATAAGTAAATGATGCGACGCCTTTTGTGCAACAAAATTTCGTAAAACACTAGGCACTAAAGAGGATTTAAATTCATAACAACTAAAGATCATATTTATGTAGTTGAAAGTCGGAGAATGTAAAGATTGCAAATTAATGGAGTAAAGAAGCTTAGGTTCAAGAAAAATATTTTCTGAACAATAGTTGACTGATCCTGAACAAAATGGTTGCAATTGGCGGGAATGAGAGAAAGGGAGGAAAAATGAAAATGAAAATGAAAAATTTATACAAAAATATAGACCAAAGCAAAGGTAAAAAGTAAAAACAATTCAAATATGACTGCAAACTACAATTCCATCATATTTGACTTTTTGATACAATATTGTAGACTTTTCTGTCTTAGAATGACTAACTAATTTTGGCCAATCCAATATATATATTTATATATATATAACTAGTAAATTTTGGGCAAAATCATATATATAAATATTCTTATGTTGTAAGACTAGCAATTTTCAAAACCTTTATATATTTTCCGTTTTGTTATATTTGCAATTGTTGGTGTATTGAAGTTTTTTTTTTTTTTTTTTTTTTTTTTTTTTTTTTTTTTTTAATTGACCCGTTGACAAATTATATCAGAATATGTGTGTGTGTGTGTATGGTACTTATTTTAAATAATATGATTTTGTCTCGTGCACTATCTAATAATTCAGTCAAACCTTAATGTAGACGAATTCATAAATACATGTGCATGTGTGTGTATTGCATATGGTTTCTGTATCGATTGTAAGTAATTGAACTCTCTGATTAATTTCTATAATTAATAGAGATGTTAATTTATTGAAGTGGTGATCTCAAGGTCTTTGTGTGTTTAATGTATAAGAAATAAATCATTAATTAATAAGAAGAATATACTTTTCGAGTTTATCTATTGATACAAGACTATATTGATTATATATATATATATATATATATAGGTTAATTAAAGTATACCCTTGAGATTGGTGAGACTCGCGTGCAAGTGTAAGTTCATGTCATGACTAATAGCTCATCTTCTCATAAATTAGTAGTTGTTAACAAATTAATTATTATAAGTTAGAATTAAGTACAAAATAATGTCAGTCAGAATTTTTATACCACTTTCATGCAATTTATAATTTTTTTTTTTTTTTAATATGTTCTCTTCACTTAGAATCAACAAAAGATGATAAATATGGCAAATTTATAGCTCTCCCACTAGCATTTTTTCAATTATGGAACTCAAATTAAGTTATTAAGTTTTTTTCTCCATAATTAAGTAATCAAGTTAAGTTGATAGAGTTGGCTAATGTTATTTTTAAGTAAATAATTTTAATAAATTTAATGACGAGAGTCCCGTACACTAACAGGGGGAGCAATTTTAAGACAATTGCCCGCCTTCACTAGGTCCGTGGCCGTACACCGAGTTAGTTTTTTTTTAATTAAACTTGTTGAAATTGCTTGATAACAAAAGAGTTTTGATCCTACTATCTTATAATTTAACCCCTTTTTATTTTTTTATATATCGTGGCAATGATTAGTAGTTAGTTGGAGGAGGGAGAAATCAAACTTAAGACCAATAGGATAGGATGGGAGACACTTTAGGTCTGACCTTTTTATCACTTAAGCAACACCGTCACATCTCTACAATATACTTCTATTGAATGTCAATTTTTTTGTATTCTGAAATGAGGATTATATAAATTTTACAAATTCTCATAAATTTATCCACATCAAATATGGTGACAATTGGATATAATTATTATATTTTTTAATAATTACTTTTTTTACACTAAAATCATATATAGCAATCTT
>NW_026775579.1:52569203-52612741 GCF_030987335.1 Cornus florida | reverse complement strand
AAATTGAACAAAAAACTCAACTTAGTTCTTTTTTTTGAAAACTCAATTATAAAAATTTTTGTTTTCAGATAACAATAAAAGATTTATAAAAGATTGTTCTCTAAAAATAGTTTTCTGTTGATGAGTTATTGAGAGCTATTTTTAGCGTTACAAACCAAACAAGCCTGAGTTTTTAGAAAACACTTTTCAAAAAACTAAATCAAGGAGAGTCATTGTATAGGTCTTTTATTTTTGTTATCTTTTTTTATTTTCAGAGTTACAAACCAAGTTGACCATATCAACTTCATAGCAACTTCTATGGGTGTAGTGTTGTGAAATACATACATACATACATACATATATATATATATATATATATATATAACTGTTCTTTATAATTCTTAAAAAAATATTTTTTTTTTTTTAAATTCTTGACAAATGCTTTCAGAAAATTGACCAAACTCATGTTAGCACAAAATGGGATCCAACATAGAATTAATACTTTCATAGGGAACTCTTGGTGATGTAACTATATATATAAATGTGTTTGTAAAGTGCTTCAAATGAACTTAAAACTATGTTTGGGATGTGAGATATATATTTTGTAATTGGCTAATTTCGTTATCAAAACAAGTTCGATCGAGTTGTAATTTCTCAGTTCAAAATTTTAAAGATTGAAGATCGGATGCGGATTTGAAGAAGGTCAAGTGTTCATGGGATACTACACTCCGAGATGATGAGAACAACGCTCTAAGAAGTTTGAGAGGTAGTGAGAACATTTAGAAAGGATTTTAAAAGGTTCGGAACAAGTTGAATTACCTAAGTTTCAAGACTGGCCATCTTGAACCAGTTCAAAGGGGCTGAACTGGTTCAAGAATTTGTGGGATTCTTTACTGGCCATCTTGAATCGGTTCAGCCCCTCTGAACCGGTTCAAGAAGTCTTGGATGCATCAGATTTCCAAGTTTCCTTCTTCTAATGTTTCCTTTTTGATCCAAACTTCCTTCCAAGTCCTATACACAAAATTTATCATGTTTTCTGAGCGATTAGGACTTTTAAGATTCTATATAAATCATGTCATATACATTGGTTTATTAATGGCTTTAGGAAAAATCTTTTACATTTTGAGAAAGCTTTTAGAGAGAGAAAAATTCAGAAAATCAAATCTGATTATTCTGAATTTATTTTTGAGAGCACACATATATATTCGTGAGTGATTTAGTTGTGTTATTCTCTATCTTATTAGAATTGGAGCTATATTGAAGATTTAGAGATTCCGGATGATCAAGAGGATTTAATTTTTCTACAATCAAGTTCAGATCTTGAAGAACAGAAGTAAAGGCAATCACACTTTGGAATGGTTGGAGCATTCGTGGAGTGCTGTCTGATTTACCTGCTACTCTTTTACAAATATCAAGTGTAAGCCTGAGGTCAAGTTGCTGTTGGATGGGGAGTCGCAAAGCTAAAGGATCGTCAGCGGTTGGTGTGGTGTAGAATGATTGGGTGTGAGCCAGAGTTAAAGTTCGGTATACTTTGTTTCAAACATAGTGAATTGGTTTACTTTGGACTGCATAGTCCATGAGGTTTTTCCCATACAAACAATTGACGTATTTTATCGATTGGGGTTTACTCGCTAAAATTCTGGTGCAATCTCTCTAACTCTAACTTGCTTTACTTTACATATATTTGTGATTGTGGATGTTTATATTGGTCATATAATTTAATCAATCATAAATCAAGCAAGTTGACCTAATAATCAGATCTAGGTCATTAAAGGAGTTAAGCACAATTAAAATCAACTGACTGTTTCCGCACCCTACATAACTCGCTAAAATCCTGGTGCAATCTCTTTAACTCTAATTTGCTTTACTTTACATATATTTGTAATTGTGGATGTTTAAATTTGTCATAGAATTTAATCAATCATAAATCAAGCACAATTAAAATCAACTGACTGTTTCCGCACCCCGCATAACTCTTGTTTCACATGGGAGCATCGATTCATTGGTTTGGATTAGAAATTAAATCAAATGTGCAGATTCGATGTTCCAAATGCAACATAAAGTGCGTACAAAAGATATGCTAAAGATTTATAATCTGTGAAGAAATTAAGATGATACACCTTTTATATATATAGAAAAGTGAAAAAAGCTTTTTAAGTGCATGCATGTAGAAACTAGTTTGAATTTCTATCCTAACTTTTTCATATGAAAATGACTTTACATAGCAGATAATACAATAGTTATTGAGTTTTGAAAATGGAGCATTTCCATTGCAGAAGACAATAAAAATATATGGACACGCAGATGGATGCATGAATCACATGTCTTTAGATGCATATATCATAAAAATGCAAATTCAGTTTCACAGACTATCAATTTATGTAGTTTTAGATCTAAAATTATCATATTATGAACTCACAAAGTAGTCAATTTGTGATGTTCCTGAAAATATTTACCAAACTATAGACTTTCACTCTTAATAGTTTTTTTGGCAACCAAAATGCCTCTCTGTGTAATAGGTATTGGTTTGTAAACTTGTACATAAAATTACACATCAATTTGCATCACATGTAAAGATTCTAAATTGTGAACACAAAGATTAGTACTAATGTCTAAATTTTGGCATATATATTAGGGATACAATTTGGGCGGTCCCAACTCGTGCCCAGCTCAAAAAATTTTGAACTTAGACGTGTAAATTGCAATTCAATCTAAACTGCAGTTAAAAGTTAAGAACTTGATTTCATTTCGAGAGGGCGAATGTGTAGAGGACAACTCGAAAACCAACTTGAGTCCCTCCTGAATTACAAAACCCGATAAACCCGAACATTGAACCGATAGAAACAACAGGGAATATACTGAATAGGATTCTAGTTCCCTCCAGCTATGTCATTCCAAACCAATGAGGGTGGAATATATATAGATAGGGATACTAAACTACAAAGTGAAGAGGAAAAAAAGAAGAATAAAAGTGTAGTAGGATAAGATAAGCCCAATGACTCATCATCAAACCAACTCACACTCCATATAGAAACTTGCCCCTACAAGATTGTACTATCCCTAAAGCCATTCAACATACCATCCTCTCTCTCTCTCTCTCTCTCTCTCTCTCTCTCTATATATATATATATATATATATATATATATATATATCTGATATCTCTTTCTCTCTCTCACTCAATGTCATTGTTTCAACGTACATATGCCAAGTGTTGGGCAGGGGGCCCAAACTCCATAACTTATCTGCAGAGCTTTCTATTTCACGTGTCTTCACAAGCCTTTATCTCATTGATAGAAACCTCCTACTTACCTCAGCCTGCTTACGGTGTTATTGTATGGTTCCAAAGCATTGTCCTAAGCTATGTCTTTAAGCTTCCACCGAATTTTATGGGGATTAAATGTGAAGCCTCTAAAATCTGGTAGCACACATTGCATGTACAATGGTTTTGGTTTTAGTTTTGCTTTTTCAAAATGAAGAAATGCTAGTTGGGTGTAAAAATTAGCCGATTCAGATGGCCAAAGTGTCCACATACCTCCAAGAAGGTCCCTCTTAGGCAGATGACAGGGGGTGAACGTGAAAGCGACAAAATTTAAGTCACACATAATTGAATTGGGAGAGATTGTGAGAGCAACACCTGTCTAAAATAATTATGTGACTTTGGGTGTGAACACTTGAACCTTCTGAAAAGGTCCCACCTAGCCAGATAACACGGGTGTGATCCGATCTAAATCGGCTAGTCTTTTAGGTTTGTATATCACTCTTCTTTTAAGAAATAAAATAAACAAAATGCAATTGCAATCGATTGAAGGGTTGAGAGGTCAATGATTTGGGACTTATTCGAGGTCTAATAAATGGGAATCTTCTTTCATTTAGGCGGCACACTCAGTTTTTAAAATCAGACTATTTAGAGCAGTTATATCAATTTTACTAAGTTACTTAGGGCATGCTTTGTTCAATTATCGTAAAATAATTTTTTATTTTTTGATAATTAAAAATAAAAAAAACTGTATGTCGAAGCTAAAAACAGATCTAAGAAATTGTCCGTTTACTGAACTACCCATCTTCCATCATTCTTTAATAACAATATTTGAGGACTGTATTAATTTTCGAAAACTGAACCAGACAAACTTAAAAAAAATTCTTTTCCCTTACAGCCCTCTCTGGATGTAGTTTATGCCACGTCATCAACATTCTAATCAAGTTGACGTCACCTCAATACCAGATTTAAAAAAGAATAACAAGAAGACAAAATGGCCAACACTCGGTCGACGATAAAGCTTTAGCCTGCTCAACAGAGGCAACTAGTCGATGAGAACCCATAAGGCTTGGGACCTAGGCCTTCGGTCAATGGGCCTTGAACCTCGATCTGATCGAAGCCACAACTATCGATCGATTGATCTTGAACTCGATCCAACTAAGCCACAAATTGTCAATCAATAGGTCTTGAACCTCGATCCAACCATGCCAAAAACTGTCGATCGATGGGCTTTGAATCTCGATTCAACCAAGCCACAAACTATCGATCGATGGGCTTTGAATGTCGATCCGATCAAGTCACAAACTATCGATCGATGGGCCTTGAACCTCGACCCGACCAAGCCACAAACTGTCGATCGGTGGGCCTTAAACCTCGATTCGACCAAGCCACAAACTATCAATTGATAGACCTTGAACCTTGATCCGACCAAATCACAAACTGTCGATCGATGGGCCTTGAACCTCGATGCGATCAAGCCATATTCTGTCAAAGAAAACAAACAGCTAAAAGTAATGGTAGAACTCTTTGAGGCCAGTGGGAATGCAGAAGGGACTTTGGAATGGAGGATGGAAAACTAAGTCTTGCTAAGGCAAGACCTATTTCGAGGAGAAAAAGCAAAAACCAGGCTGAAGTAAGTATAGGGACCTTTACAACTATCCTCTATTTAGGTCATTCAAGGAGATACGTACACTTGGCAACGGAACCGGAAAAATAGAGATTAAGGCATCATGATCCATAAAGGGACATGGCCTAACCTGAATGACCTAGGGCTATAAAGGGGTGGCAAAGACAAAAAGGGATAAGGACACAAAGAATTCGGGCTCTGTCAACACTCCAGACTTCGTATTCTCTGCCATCGTTTCAGTACTAAGATTGGGCTGATTTTCTCTCCCTTAATCCACTCTTTTGTATTCCTCATATTGTTTTAGTCATATTTTTCAGATATTTTCATCTTTAGCTTGACTCAAAAAACAGGTACATACACCCTCTTAACTCAACATGGTGGGAGGATTGAAAATGAAGAACTAGGTTTTGTTGATGACAGGATGCATTTAGAACTAGTAACTTTTACCACAGAGATAGAGAGGGAGGGCAATGTGGGTTTGTCAATTATAGAGAGAGAGAGAGAAGGATGCGGCAACAAGAAAAAGAGGGACCATGCATTTGTATTTTTGTGGGGGTACAAGTTACCCACATTGAATCAGATTCTTCAATGACCCTACTCTTTTCCTCATTATTATTTCACCAATAGCTAGCTACAGATCGAGACTCCATGTATCCCACACACTGAGCAATAGCACTGCATATCAAGAGTGGCATAGCAATCGCTTCCTAAAAGTTAAATTGGACCATCATGAATTTTGATACTCTCACTGCCTATATATGTTATAATATCTCTGACTTTTTTTTTTTTTTTTTTCCTTTTAAATTTCTGATAAGCTGAGTGTTCTGTATATCATATCTTTGTCATCATCCTCAGTTGCATCAACACCACTAACATTGCCATCATCGTCATCATTTGCTAAAGAATTAGTGTATATATATATACACACACACATATATAATAAGTACCAGTTATTTGATCCAATTAGCAGTAATTAATAGGGGCAATTTGATTGTGCAGTGATATTTTTTGACTTCATTAATCATATATTTTTAAAATTTTCACGACAACATAGATATTAGAGAGATGAAGAAAATTGAAACAACCATAACTTCAACTGTGCTTGATTTGTTTTATAATTTCATGAATTGTTAATGCTAATATCTAGATTTTCAATTATTACCAGTGTTGATGCAAAATTCTGCACGATCTGAAATTGAATGTTAGAGGTGACTGAAATTGAATGCCTTTTCTACAAGAGAAGAGGTGATGGAGACCCGCATCGGCTTACTAATGGATAGATTGTATATCAAAGAAATACTTTAGATTTTTGGTGTATATTTTGAGTTGGCCAAATCTCCTGGGTTGCTGTGTTCAACCATTAGTGATGAGACTCATTACTCATTAGATTACCTTCTCCATCACAAGAGAGATATAGGAGGAGCTATCCTCATATCCCTTACAGCTTATCTCCGGCTCCATAATCGTTTGAACCTCCCTGCATGTTTAATATCTTCCCTATCAAATATCTACGGAAAGACATAAATAATACTTCTTCCATTCCTTATTAGATATTCATGTTTAGAAATTAGAATTTTTAAGGAACATGCAATTAATGTATTGTCCCCTTTTAAAATTATTAACTTGTCCTTTATCATTTAGATATATATAGTTATTAAGTTTGAAATTTTTTAAAAAAATAAAGAATAATGATGAAAAGATAAGATTTATTTGCGTTGACTTTTCAAAATGCACAACTAATTTGAAACATTTAAAAATGAAATAGTGGATTACTAACATCGAACAGATGGAAGTAATAAAAATTAAATAAACCTACTATTAACAACTTTTGTGCAATGTTCTATCATGTAATACCACTCAAGATGATATGTCTTTATGAAAACATGCCAACAGGTATGGTAATAGTTCGTTTGGAAGAAGGGATAAATTGATAGATGGCAGGAAAGAGCACATGAATGGAACATAGGCTTCCTTGGTAGGGGTGGCAAAGTTTGACATAATCCGTCAATAAGAATCGAACACGACACGAGTTAAATAGATTTTGATTGATCTTAAATGGGTTTGGATCGTAAACGGATCGATGCGACATGACACAAGTTAAACAGGTGTGAGTTAACCTTAAATGGGTTTGAATCGTACACAGGTCAATACGACTAACTTTTTAGTTAATCGTCTCGAACATGACACAAGTTAAACGAGTTTAGGTTGACCTTAAATGATTTTGAGTTGTAAACAGGTCAATACGACTAACCTGTTTAGTTAATCGTATCGTGTTTGGATTGAGGTGGTTCAACTCATGTAACCCATATAACTATACGTGTTATAAAAAATTTATATTTAAATTCAAAATAACTATCTAAACTCGTGTTTTATAATTTACTATTTTTTAAACCAGTGACTATTTAGTAATTTGATTGGATTGAAAATTATATTTTTCTAGTATTTATTGTTTGATTGAGTATTATTAACAATTTAAATAATATAATTTGTTGTTTTAGCAAATAGGTCATAAAACGAGTTATACGTGTAACCCATTAAATAAACAGGTTGGGTTGAAAACGTAAATAAATAAACAGTTCGGGTTGAAAAAAATAATAACAATAAACAAGTTGGGTTAATGTTGAGGGTTTCTGACACCAATATTAAATGGGTCGTGTTCAAGTTGAGTTATTTAGTATAATACCCTTAAATCGTCATAACACGATTATGACTCGCGAACATGTATTGCCACCCCTAGTACAAGGGAATGGAATAACACGTTTTGAAAGTTATTTCATTCCTAAGTATGCTTTAACTACATAAGTTAGGGTAATAATTGCGATATGTGAATTTTGTAATTGGTAAATTTTGATGTCAAAACATGTCTGATTAAATTGTAATTTTTGTTTTACTTTGAGTCTTGATGTTGAAAGCGGAATAAATGTACACATACTTCGATTCGATGAGAACAATTTTTAAAACATGTATGTGAGTGAGGACACATTACACTTACGTGTTTTGGGTTGATTGTGAAAGTATTGAGCTTTTTAGAGTCAAAACAAATCAATTTTTAGCCCTAAGCAAAAACACAACCAGTTGCTTTTACAAACAGAACCAGTTGCAATTTTCTCAAGTCTTAAAACAACTCCCAATAAAAGCATAATCGGTGGCCTTTCAAAACACAATCAACTGTTTTTTTTTGTGATCAGAAATTGCTATTAGTAAAAACACAACTGGTGGCGTTTAAAACAGAACCGGTTGTGTTTTCCTAATGTGCAAGATTTCAGTTTTCGGTAATTTTTTAGTTTCCGCTTTTTATCAAAACTCCTAGAGAAGTCTTTGTACGATTTTAAAACATTTTTTCATATATTTTGATGAATCTCTAGTCTATATAAACTCTCTCTTTCTCTCTTGATTGATTACGGATTTAAAGAGAAAAATAGTTTTGCTATTGAGAGTTTTTTTTAAGTATTTTTGACAGAAAATCTTCCTTGATTTTTGTGTATATTATTATATACTTGAGAGTACAACTATTCCACTTGAGTGATTTTAGGGTAATGTTCTTATCTAACCGGAGTTCAAACATATTGAAGATTCCATTTAGAACAATAAGGTTTTGATTTACCTTCGCAAAATTCAAAATTTGAAGGAAGGAGAAATCGATCACACTAAGAAGGAGTCAAAGCATTCAACGGAGAATTCATTATCTACCAGCAACCCTTCTACAAGGATTAGAGAGTAAGCCTGAAGTCTCCAGCATTCGGACGGGGAGTCGCGATAGTCAACCTGGTATGTTCAACAACTAGTTATTGGGTACAATGGAGTGGGTGTGAGCATGAGTAAAAGTTCATTGTACTTTACTTCGAAGATTAGTGGATGTTTCGTTCGAGATTGCGAAAGTATTTGTGATTTTTATCCCGATTGGTCAGCTTTCTTCCGACAAGGGTTTTTTCATGCATAAAAAACTTTGATATCATTTCTCAAAATTTATTTACTTTAATTGTAAATTATTTATTACTTTGTAGGTTAATTTTAAATTTATTTCGATAGAGTTAAAATAAACAAAAATTAAATAAAAGAGTAAGTAAAACATATTCACCCACTAAAAAACTATTTTTATATCAAACTTCGCATACCTTCCATCGTGCAACTCTTTTGATTCTATGTAACAAAATACTTCATATGCAATTTTGTGATATTGCCCGCGAAGCTCGAGCTCAGCTTAAACATTGGTCATCGAGCTCGGCTTCTTTGACTAGTATAGTCCATTTCAAAGATAATATCAAGCTCATTATTGAGCTGAAGCTCAATCTTGAGTATGATATCAAGATTAATTAAATTTAAATAATTCCTAATAAACAAGTCATGTTCATTATCCTTTGACTGAAGGTTTTCATAAATACATGTCCATTAATAATTCACTTGTCTCATGGGCTGAGTTTTGGACATATAGCTCATTTACTTCAAACTCAATTCATTTGCTTAGTAAAAGAATTCCAGCCAAATTTAAATTATTCATTAACAGTTGGATTAATTTATAATCCTAATTAACTACCAGTTAATATTTGGGGCAAAATTTCAAGATTAGCATAAATTAACTTCTCTGTATATCATTATTAAAATTATATCGCATTATTACAAAGATAAGATAGGGTCCGACTACAATGAGTGCTTATTTATTGTCAAGATTCTCAAGTTATTGTTTCCAAATTGATTTTGTCAATTTCATTCCAAAACTTTCCATGGGCAGAAATTCTTTTATATATATATATATATATAATTTGTCAACCGCATTAAATATTAAAATAAGCCACATCACAATCTGCTGATTAGAAAATTAGCTACAGAACAAAGCCACCACGACCAAAATAAGCCAAACACCAAGTTTGATCATGGTTAATACAAACACACACTCGATGTGAAATATCACACACTCACATCAACCTAACCACAATACCAACCTTCCAGATTCAGCTGTCACACTAACAAATAAAATATCCCCTGTCATCGTAGCATTAAAATCCAAAGTACTGTGTATGACCCAACTCCAAACTTTATAAGCAGAGATTAAAACTCTCTCACATGGCACTATAAATACCCACACCAAACTTAGAATCACTGACCCATATATGAACAAAACACACAGACATATAGAAAACCAACCCACCACTCCTTCACTTTCTCTCTCTGGTTTTTTTTTTTTTTTTTTTTTTTCCTGCAAAATGGGTCAAAGCCTATTGGAAGCCCTGAACGTCCGGGTGATCGGCTCCGGCGAGAAAATCCTCGTCCTCGCCCACGGTGTCGGCACCGATCAATCGGCGTGGCAGCGCATTCTGCCCTATTTTACCCCTTACTACCGTGTCATCCTCTATGACCTCATTTGCGCCGGCAGTGTCAATCCCGATTACTTCGATTTCCGGCGATACACCACTCTTGATCCCTATGTTGATGACCTCCTCAACATACTCGACGCCCTCGGCGTCGATCGGTGCGCCTACGTCGGCCACTCCGTCTCCGCCATGATCGGAATTTTAGCGTCCATTCGCCGGCCGGAGCTCTTCACTAAGCTCGTCCTCATCGGAGCATCTCCGAGGTACACAATGAAAAATATCATCCATTTTGGTTTGTTATAAAGTAGTGAAAATGAAACGCAAAAGCAAGAATCTCATGGATGGTCTTTCTTACTTTCAATTTTATTTTGCTACATTCACTTTACACTATGAATACATAAAATGACAGTGACTAAAAAAAATGTTACTCCATATATATATACATTTTGTGAGCAAAACATAACTGAAATAAAGATGACCGATTGATGTAATGCCATGTCATCAATATTTTTATAATTTTTTAAAACAGTTTTCTAGAAGATTGTGTACTCATAATTTAGCTGAAATGACAGGTTTCTAAATGATAGGGATTACCATGGTGGATTCGAGCAAGGTGAAATTGAGAAAGTGTTTTCGGCCATGGAGATGAATTACGAGGCGTGGGTGAAGGGTTTCGCTCCGCTAGCGGTCGGGGCGGACGTCCCGACGGTGGTCCGGGAATTCAGCCGGACATTATTCAACATGAGGCCCGACATAACGTTGTTCGTGTCACGCACCGTGTTCAATAGTGATTTGAGGGGGGTTTTAGGGCTAGTGAGAGTGCCATGTTGCATAATTCAGACCGCGAGGGACGTGTCCGTGCCACAATCGGTGGCGGCCTACTTGAAGAGCCACCTCGGCGGGCGGAACACAGTGGAGATGTTGAACACGGAGGGCCACTTGCCCCACCTGAGTGCACCCGGATTGTTGGCTCATGTCCTCCGCCGAGCCCTTTCACGGTGATGATGATTCAAGTGTACATTGTCACAGCTACTACCACATCATGTGGTGGTGTGTGTGGGTGTTTCTTTGTGGGACCCAAGTTCTTAACAAGATATTGGAATAAAAAGTGGAGTTGTCTGACACCTGTCGAATAAGTGGTGGTCGTTTGTCCTTGCATTTTGGATTATACAATCCTTGAGGATAAGATTGATCACGTGACCGTCACGTGACAATGTACTGATTTTGTCTTTTCCGTTTTTTGGTTTTTTGTTTTCTTGCTTTTGCTTTCTTTATCACCTTTTCTTGGCAAAACAAACAAGAAATGAAAACGATTCATAGTTTTTCTGTATTATATACATATATATTTGTTGCAAACATTTCACAAACTTACAACACAAAAATTCAAAAACGTCGCCGCATCGCTTTTTTGTTGTGGAGGGTGTTTATCATTATTATTGATTCAAAGTAGCATGTGGGAAAGGCCCACCGCTGGGTCTTTTGTCCCACAGTCTCTGGCCCTAAAGATTGCTACATTATTTCATATCGTCCGTTATTTTTGTAAGAACCTCACGCTACGTGTATTTTATTAAAATTATTACATATAAACGGTATTAATGATTTATATTTATTATTTAATTAAGTTTAAATTTTATAATTTTTAAAAAATAAAGATATGAAAAATTATTGTTTATTCTCGTATCACATTTAGGCATATAAGTATTATCATTTTTTATCATCAGGTATTACTTTTTGTGTTGCACAAAAAAGTGGTACCTGATACACAAAAAATGGTACTTATGTGAATAAAAGTGATACTTGATGGACAAAAAATGATACTTGTGTGCACAAAAAGTGATACCTCTGTAAGAGTGAATGGTGTTTTTTCATGTGTCAACTCTTTTTTTTTTTTTTTTAAACGATGAGACTTTTACTCACGTTCACTCTTTTACTTTAAAAAATGAGAAAGTGTCGTACATTTAAGGGAGAATTCAGAAATTGTTAATATATATATATATATATATATATATATATATATATTTGGCTAGTCTAAAATTAGGTATAGTAAAAAAGGGGTGGGCTCAGCCGTGCATACGTTGGATCTTTTATTTTGAAAAGCAATTGATCGGAAATTTACCAAAAATGTAATAAAAAGCAATTGATGGGAAATTTACCAAAAATGTAATAATGTCAATGGAGAAAAATATTTCAAATTGAAAACAGTAATATGGCATTACAGATATTAGCTCATAAAGTCAACTATACAAGCAAGGGGAGCATTAAGGTTTTGGAAATGATATTCACAATGGAAAAAAACAAAAAACAAAAAACAAAAAAAAAAAATAGTGGTCACATAAATTTTATGTAGTCCATCTAATCTCATCTTATCACCACTCGAGAGTCGAGACTAAAAAGTCGAGGTCCGGTGTGGGCTTGAGTGTAATCTAATGGTATTTTTTGAGTATATTATATTATTATTATTATTATTAATTATTTTTTTTATGACAATAAGTTGAGGGGTTAGTGGCCAGAGCGAATGAAGAGGGATGAGGGTATGTCGATTATTGTTTGCAGGTCATAATTATGTCGTGTCGTGTCGTGTCGTGTCAATTTAAGAATATTTTATTAAATAAGTCAATTCGAATACAATTCGAATACGACTCATTTAATATTCGTGTCAAAAACTCTCAATAATAATCCGACCTGTTTATTAAATGGGTTACACGTATAATTCGCTTAATGACATATTTACTAAAATAAAAAATTATATTATTTAAATTATTAATAATACCCAAACGAATAATAAACCATAAAAAAATATAAATTTCAATCTAATCAAATTTATAAATAGTCTCTGGTCTACAAAAGGGTAAATTATAAAATACAAGTTTAGATAATTATTTTAAAATTTAAATATAATTTTTTTTTTAATGATAATTAAACGAATTATACGAATTGAACTGTTTCAATTCAAACACGACACGATTGATGAAACAGATTAATGTCAATTTATATCTATTTAATTTGTGTCGTGTTCGAATAATATTGACAAATTGTGTCAAACTTTGTCACTCCTACCATGCAAGACTAGAACATAAACTTTCAAATATAAAAAACAATTCAACTACTCAAATAACACGATAGCTTCTATCTTTTGAGTATAAGGTTTCATTTACTTTCATATAATTTCATTGTATTAATGGGACACTTGTTTTAACCCCACTGATATTAAAAAAAAACTCTATCAATAATAATAGTTTACAATATCCAGAAACTATTGAGGCCACGCATTTCAATCACAATTTAATTTTTTAACTACTCCTAGTCCTACCAAATTATGGTGCTCAATGTGTGGGCCACCCCATTACAGTCGTAAGAAGGCCATGCGAACCCTCACACTTCGTGTGTTTCAACAACAGATGAATGTCTTCATAAACTACAACAAGAACGTCATATTGGAAATTAAATATTATTTTCTGATACTTTGCACTACAATTTTTTATAATTTAATTGTAATGACTCTAATGATTATCAATAGTTGATAAATTTGGGTTGTGTTGAATTGCAATGAATCTAATGATGATCTTTACTTGATAGATTCTGTTGTATTTGTCAATTTTGTATTCTAAAAGTTTTAATTTTTTTAAAAAATTATTTTAAATTCAAGCCGCCTTTTTTTTTGTGCTCTTCGACATATCATTAGGTGTAATTTAATTATATTCATTACTATCTAAATTTTTATTATAAGAAGGAAGATTTGGGACCTATTTGGTACACATTTTTGTTTTAATCCGAAACAAAAACAAGTGTTATGTTTATAAAGTGTTTTAAATAATAATCAGAAATATGTTTGGTAACATTCATTTGTTGCAATGCAAGATTTTTGGAAGCAAAAATATAAAAATATGCTGCAAAATATAATGATTAGTTTAAAAATGTCATTTAAGAATTTTTCAAACTTTTTTATTCTTCATCGTTATCGTACTTATTGTTAGGAGAGAAAATAAAATAAATGAGAAGATATTGTTAACGACTTACCGTTTGGTTGGTAGAAAAAGAAATGAAAGAAAATTGTGTTAATGAATTTACTACTATACCCTTTTATATAAATTTTATCTTTTAAAAAAATAAGGGCAAATTTTATATTAATAAAGTTTCATTAAAAATACTAGCATTTGTTTCCCTTTCCTCCTAACACGCATCATGCCTACTTTGTATCCTTCTGAATCTATCTATTTTCTTTCTTTTCCTTTCATAATCCATACCAAACATATTATTACATTTCCCTCTATTTTCTTTCTTTTCTTTTCCTTACATTACCCTCCAACCAAACTCGGCCTAGAGGGTATTGGAAGGAAAAGAAAAAAAAACACAGGTAATTGACGGAAATCAAATGTTGTGTTTGGTATTAATTTTTAAAGAAAAAAAAAAGGAAATGGAGGGATTTAGAAGGAAACAAATTATATATATATATATATATATATAGCCTAGCAATAGGGTGGGTACGTGTACTTTAGGCTTGACCCTTTTACCACTCGGGAAACACCACCACACCTAAAACAAATTATATATGATGTGTTAGTTTTATTATTTTTTCAAAAAATGGAAAGAAATGGAAGGAAATGAAAAGAAAAACTAGCTTTTTTAATGAAACTTTATTAATACCAAATTTCCCCTTATTTTTATAAAAAACAAAATCTATGAAAAATGGTACGGTAATAAATTCATTATAATACTTTCATTTCATTTCTTTCCCCAAACATGAATCATTTCCTTTCTTTTTCTTTATTAATCAACTAAACATGATAAGTAGTTAACTAAATCCTCTCTTTCTTTTTCTTTTTTTCTTTCTTTCTTTTTTTCTTTTCTCTCCTAACTAATCTTATCATTTCTTTTCTTTTCCACTGTTCCAAACATACCCTTAGGCTTCATTTGGATTGAGTGATTTGGAAGGATTTGAAAAGAAAATAAAAGAAAGAATAGTGAAAATCATGTTTGGAAAACTTTTAGTTGAGAGAAAGAAATGATTGAAAGAGATTTGGAAGGATATTTATCCCTCAAAATCCCTCATATGATATCCTTCAAAAATTGAATAGATTTGGAGGGAAAGAATAGTAAGTAAGTAATATTTTCATAATTTCGAAACTACCATCTTATAACACTTGCCTCTTATCTTATAGGGTAAAGTGCATAAACCCTCCTGAACTTTCAAACAATTGCACAAAACCCCCCTAAATTAACAAGTGTCCCCTTAAACTATGATAAAGTTACATTTACGGACAGTAGGTGAGTCTCCAGCACCGTAAAAAAAAGGATTACAATATTACCCTTTAATGGAAAGACGTCGTTTTGGTGTTGTCTTGAACTTAGTTGCTGATGTGTCAAAAAAATCTTAACAATCCAATAGCATTATGACAACACAGCATTACCTTATCACCTTACTTATTTTACTGACAAACATGGCTTTACATATAAGGCTCTCTCTTCTACATTCTAGTTTTTCCACAGTCGAAGAAAATGCCGACATATCACAACCTTCAGTAGCCAGCAGCTGGTCTTCAATGAAGTTCTCGATTTGGGTCTTTAAAGATGCTCACGATTTAGTTAATTGGGTCTGTATGATGATAAGTTACTGGTTTACTCACTGCGATTGTGTCGTGATGCTCAGAGCTTCTCACCAACGGTCATGGAGTTTGAGATCGGTCTCTCACTGGTTTACTCCTTGTTGATGCTTAGAGTTTTTTGTCAACGCCAACGATCATGGAGTTTGAGGTTGGACTCTCACCGGTTTACTCCTTATTGATGCTTAGAGTTTACCGTCGGCGTCAGTGATCATGGTGTTTGAGGTTGGGCTCTTACCGATAACCACCGTCATCACCACAATCACTGTTGCCACCACCACCATCCTAACCCATAACCACCACCAACACAGTATTCCCGAGAATGAATCACCACCAACATTGGAAGTTTGAATCCTATCCCTACCAAATCACCAGCCAATCAACAATCACAAATGAACTATAACGTTTCTCGATTTTTTATTTTTTCTGTATTTTTTGATTTTTTGAATTTATTTATTTTTGCGCCTCGTTTTGCGTTCCACGCACCAGTTAGCATGCCACGAGGGTCCTGAGAGTGGGTTGGGGCATTTATTTGAGTTTAGAACCCTTAGAAATGTATTTTAAGTTATTTAGGAATTATTTGGATTTTTAGGCGAGTAGGTCCCGTGTGGGTCCCGCACTCAGATTTTTCGTGCTCGGGGCTAGTTTTCGAAGTCATTACATTTCATATTTTATTATTTGGAATGTTTATATGTGGTTGTGTGTTTTATTTTACATTTGTAACATGTTTATTATGTATGTATGCAAAATAAGGCTTTTAGTTATTTTAGTGGGTCAGGTAAACCCCACATTGACCATATATTCGTGTAAGGACCATAAAAATCTAAAGTGGCCCATTTCTTCTTCTTACAACAACCGAGACCCCTCGTTTCTCTCTCTATATTATTTCTCTCTCTATATATATATCTAAGCCTTCAAGCCTCCAATTCTCCTTTTCCCTTCATGTTTTGAACTTTGCTATTGAAGGCAAAGTTGTAAAGCTCGACGAGGGCTTCAATTTGATCGAAGCAGATTTACAATTAGGTGATTTTGGTGATTTCAAAATTTGGGATTTTTGGGCTTTCTTGAGGTAAAGTTGTCTAACTTGCATATTCGTTTAATTTGGTAATCAATTTAATGTTTTTCCCCATTTTTTACATGTTAATTTGATGTAAAATTGTAAGAGCATACTAGGGTTTTTTTTTTTTCGGAAAGTAAATGTTGAATAGATTAAAAAGTGGTTACAAAGACAATAGACCTTGGTCCACAAAATGTGGACAAAGCCCAACCATACAAATCTAACAGAGCCAGGCCTAAATCAAGACCAAGACACTTCTAGTCTAGGGTTATAGACTATGCGTGTCTAGGACATAAAACATTCTGGTGTAAAGTGTGATACAACTCATAGACAAATTAAACTATATATACACATATATAAATAATTATATATATATATATATATACACTTCCTTCCATAACAAATTATTAATTTATTATATTTACACAAATTAGTGCAACTAAATATGTCAGAAATAGTTTCCTTTAAATACTCCATATTGGTTTAAATAGTTTTCCGACACTTTCTCACTAAAACATAAATATCTCCTAATAGGATGGGAATCTGATAATGAAATTGGTACCATTGGAAAGAAGACGAAAAATCCTTGAATTTGAGCTCAAGAATGACCCAATTTCGATTTAAAATGACTAAGTTATGACCGTTTTAATTTCTAGTGTCGAATTAGGCCAACATAGTTACCCACGCGCGCCCACGTGCTTACTATGCACTTGCACGCGCTGGATTCAAGCCTCCTTGTGTGCTGGTATTGGCTAAGCTCTTTCAGCTACCGTGAGCTCACCACACTGAATCCATCACTTCCTTTATGCCGCATCCAATGGTCATAAATGAGTGCGCAAATGAACACGCTCACACTAGATTATTTTCTATTAATTATAATAGATCTAAGGTCCAGATCAGCGAGTGCACCATCTTCTCATGGTCTGCAATACACCAAATAATCCCATAGTTGACCAGACCACTTCTATGGTCCAGATACACATGCGCACCAAAGTTTTATGCGCCGCGATGCACCATATCAATTCACATAAGTTTAATTAATCAAATGGCCCTAATTGGCGTATACACCCTATTATCCTACACCGCGCCACACTGGATCAATTCTTTATTGTGCCGCCGCTCCCAATTACCTAGTATATATATATATATATATATATATATATAATTATTTTCCTAACAAATAATAGGAAAATAAATCCTAATAAATTCCTAAAAATATCAGAAAAATTCCAGAAAATTACAGAACAATTCTAGAAAATAAAGAAACCATAATTAACTCTCTTGGGTCACAAATCCACCTATAGATTGATTTTAAAATATACATAACACATATATATATCAATTAAAATCCAATAATCTAAAAATCAAATATAATAGTTTATACTTTTTAATTATTCCGATCTAACCATAATTTTTAAACAAATAAATTTAATTAAAGCCTTGATACTCAAGGTGAAATCCTTATGAGTTCTAAGAGGAAAGTTAGAGAAAACTCGCCTGAAGGTTTCGAAACGAAACCGACGCTTTAAGCTTTAATTATCTCTTCCAATTCCGACGTCCTCCTTTTCAGATCCGACCTCCTCCTTGTCAGCCCTTCTTCTTCCTCTCTCTCTGTCTGTTTTATTTTTCTAACGTGTAAAACCTTTAACCCTAAAGCCTTATGTGTATTTTTATACACCTTAAATTCCAAATCCTATTCCAACTAGTATTATGAATTAAAATAATAATCTTTAAATAATTTATATCTATAAACATATATATATATAAATATATATTCCTTCCATAATTAACTCATTAGTTAATTAAATCATATATACTTATAAATATCAATAAATATATATCTATATATATATCTTTCCATAACAATTATTAATTAATTATATTTATATATAATTATATATATATATATATATATATATATATATATATATATAATTGATACAAAAGTGATCATTTAAATAATTAAATAACCACGGACCTTCATTAATTAACCCAATAAGGTTTCATACAAGCCCAAGACCACATCTTTTGGTCCAACTTTCCTTAAGCCCAATCCAATTAATTTAAATAAATAAGATAATTAATTAAATACAGAAATTAAAATACTAATTACATGAAGCACATAAACAAACAAGAATTTACAACTAAGTCATATAATACCAATAAAATCAACACACCAATAATTCAATCAATAATCAACCACACAAACAATCAATCATCATACATAATCACGAAATATAACTTAATTAAAATAAGATAATTAATCTAGCACTCAATAAAATAAAATAAATCATTGAAAAATAAAATAAAATAATTAATCCTAATTAATAAATCTTTTAAAATTATCGGGGTATTACATTCTTCCCCCCTAACAAACGGAATTCCGTCCTCGGAATTCACAAATCCATGAAATAAAACTTTGATTATTTAATTTCAAATTTCATTATTCCTTTTATCCGTGTGGAAATTAACCCATCCACACATATTCATTATTAGCAGACACATCACGTAATTAGCTAATTCCATATTTATATAATTGATAAATATAAGTACACACTAGAGACTCTCACTGGACTAAAGCAGTTTCAACCGGATAGTGGGTAGCTCATGTAAAATGCACACAAAGGTAGTTACGAGTCCTCCTTCTACCAGAGCCCACACATCCTTAAACCCAGCTACCCATCTCAATCAGCAATATACGCCTCCATCCTAACCACTGATCCTAAGACTCAAGCTTATATCATGGCCCATATATGTGTGTGTGTATGTATATATATATATATATATATATATATATATATATATATATATATATATATATATAATCCATTATATCCACATAAAAGTAAACTATCCAACCATATTATTTCAATGGCATACCATCCAACTATTCCGTTGACCTGACACGAATAAGTAGGACTTAACGCTATGGTTAATCCGTTCCCTTATAAATATATAAGTAGGACTTAACTTCGTTGGTTAATCCGTCCCTGAAATGCCACCGTCCCATACCGGTGTATTAAACCATACAATTCATAAATAAATATGTAGGACTTAACTATTCCGTTAATCCGTCCCTAAAATACCTCCATATTATTTTATTGGTGCATAAATCCATAAAACCCATACTTCAAAATTAGGGGAAGACTCAACGATTTACCAATACCTTCTAAATCGGTGTTTTACCATTTTCCTGATAAGACTCAATGATTTACCATTAGGACACACTAACGGACCGAATATAGAATACAATGAATCCTAAACTTAAGCTCTAAGTAAAAGAGTACACAACGCGGAAGTCACACAACGAAAGACACCCTAGGGACACTTGAACCTGGAGTACTCTGATACCAACTGTGATACCCCCTAATTTTGGAACACGGATTGATCAAGTCCGCGCACAAAATCAAGGGATATCAAAACAATTTAAGTATTTAACAAGCACAGAATACAAAGATAAATAATAAAGAATAAATAAACCGCTGAAGAAAACTAATAAATAAATATTACTTAATGATTCTCCAACAATTACAATTCGAAAATCCCATAACTCAAGGACCCCTTAAAACATTATCCAATAATCCAATACTATTTAAAAGTACACAAGATGAATAGACGAATGACAGTCTCCCAGCTGCGGATCCTCAACCTCGAGACTGGAACCTCTAATAACCTGAAAAATAAATCGTGGGTTAAACCCTACGAGCAAGTTCACTCTACCAGGCCTCTGAAAACCAATAAGCAGATCATCTCTGATCAAAACCAAACCTAATAAAGTTTTAACTTTAATAAAGCACGATATACATGTCTATATATAATTATATATACTATATCCATTAATAGGTTTATTAAATTTCCATACCTATTAAATAATTATTAAAATAATATTCATACCTAAACCTATCTACCATTTCATTTTATAAAAACTCCTTTGACCTTAATCCCATCCTAGTCAGTTGTTTAATCATTTAAACAACAAATTATAATAAAAGAAATACTCTATTTAATCCTAACCCGATAATGATTTTAATTGTTTAAATCACATATCCAAAATCCAAGTTTTGACAAATCATCCACGTCTTCCCCAATATTATTTTATTAATGTAAAATAATACACTAACCAGTAAGTACTAAACTATTCTCATTTAAGAATATCTAACCCTAATCCAATCCATACATACAACAACCATAGATGATATTTTAATCATCTAACACATAACAACGTAATTATGCTTTGGCAAATCAACCATGCCATTGTAAATATTTTTATTTATATATTGGCAATTCAACCATGCCTCCATAAGTATATTTATTTATACATTGGCAATTCAACCATGCCTCCGTGTATGTATATTTATACATTGACAATTCAACCATGCCTCCACATGTATATTTATTCATACATTTAATTAGCAATTCATCCATACTTTCCATATATGTATTCTATTCATACAAATATTTAGGTAATATATTTAATCATTTGACAATTCATCCATGCCCACACTTTAACCATGAATTAACTTTAAAATTAACAATACGTTAAATCATACATAGCCATCACATGCATATTATACGCATATCATTAATTTAACAACCAGCCTATTAAGATATGCCAAATAAGAATGATAATATTAATCATCTTAAATGATTTATATATATATATACCTACACATATGTTATTTAATGTATATGTGAGTTTAACACCTTTTTTAATAATCCTTGATTATTTAAAATCAATATACATACATACATACATACATACATATATATATATATATATACACATATATAAATAATTATATATATATATATATATATATATATATATACACTTCCTTCCATAACAAATTATTAATTTATTATATTTACACAAATTAGTGCAACTAAATATGTCAGAAATAGTTTCCTTTAAATACTCCATATTGGTTTAAATAGTTTTCCGACACTTTCTCACTAAAACATAAATATCTCCTAGTAGGATGGGAATCTAATAATGAAATTGGTACCATTGGAAAGAAGACGAAAAATCCTTGAATTTGAGCTCAAGAATGACCCAATTTCGATTTAAAATGACTAAGTTATGACCGTTTTAATTTCTAGTGTCGAATTAGGCCAACATAGTTACCCACGCGCGCCCACGTGCTTACTATGCACTTGCACGCGCTGGATTCAAGCCTCCTTGTGTGCTGGTATTGGCTAAGCTCTTTCAGCTACCGTGAGCTCACCACACTGAATCCATCACTTCCTTTATGCCGCATCCAATGGTCATAAATGAGTGCGCAAATGAACACGCTCACACTAGATTATTTTCTATTAACTATAATAGATCTAAGGTCCAGATCAGCGAGTGCACCATCTTCTCATGGTCTGCAATACACCAAATAATCCCATAGTTGACCAGACCACTTCTATGGTCCAGATCATGCGCACCAAAGTTTTATGCGCCGCGATGCACCATATCAATTCACATAAGTTTAATTAATCAAATGGCCCTAATTGGCGTATACACCCTATTATCCTACACCGCGCCGCACTGGATCAATTCTTTATTGTGCCGCCGCTCCCAATTACCTAGTATATATATATATATATATATATATATATATATATATATATAATTATTTTCCTAACAAATAATAGGAAAATAAATCCTAATAAATTCCTAAAAATATCAGAAAAATTCCAGAAAATTACAGAACAATTCTAGAAAATAAAGAAACCATAATTAACTCTCTTGGGTCACAAATCCACCTATAGATTGATTTTAAAATATACATAACACCTATATATATCAATTAAAATCCAATAATCTAAAAATCAAATATAATAGTTTATACTTTTTAATTATTCCGATCTAACCATAATTTTTAAACAAATAAATTTAATTAAAGCCTTGATACCCCGATAATTTTAAAAGATTTATTAATTAGGATTAATTATTTTATTTTATTTTTCAATGATTTATTTTATTTTATTGAGTGCTAGATTAATTATCTTATTTTAATTAAGTTATATTTCGTGATTATGTATGATGATTGATTGTTTGTGTGGTTGATTATTGATTGAATTATTGGTGGGTTGATTTTATTGGTATTATATGACTTAGTTGTAAATTCTTGTTTGTTTATGTGCTTCATGTAATTAGTATTTTAATTTCTGTATTTAATTAATTATCTTATTTATTTAAATTAATTGGATTGGGCTTAAGGAAAGTTGGACCAAAAGATGTGGTCTTGGGCTTGTATGAAACCTTATTGGGTTAATTAATGAAGGTCCGTGGTTATTTAATTATTTAAATGATCACTTTTGTATCAATTATATATATATATATATATATATATATAATTATATATAAATATAATTAATTAATAATTGTTATGGAAAGATATATATATAGATATATATTTATTGATATTTATAAGTATATATGATTTAATTAACTAATGAGTTAATTATGGAAGGAATATATATTTATATATATATATATGTTTATAGATATAAATTATTTAAAGATTATTATTTTAATTCATAATACTAGTTGGAATAGGATTTGGAATTTAAGGTGTATAAAAATACACATAAGGCTTTAGGGTTAAAGGTTTTACACGTTAGAAAAATAAAACAGACAGAGAGAGAGGAAGAAGAAGGGCTGACAAGGAGAAGGTCGGATCTGAAAATGAGGACGTCGGAATTGGAAGAGATAATTAAAGCTTAAAGCGTCGATTTCGTTTCGAAACCTTCAGGCGAGTTTTCTTTAACTTTCCTCTTAGAACTCATAAGGATTTCACCTTGATTCTCTTCCAATTCCGACGTCCTCCTTTTCAGATCCGACCTCCTCCTTGTCAGCCCTTCTTCTTCCTCTCTCTCTGTCTGTTTTATTTTTCTAACGTGTAAAACCTTTAACCCTAAAGCCTTATGTGTATTTTTATATACCTTAAATTCCAAATCCTATTCCAACTAGTATTATGAATTAAAATAATAATCTTTAAATAATTTATATCTATAAACATATATATATATATAAATATATATTCCTTCCATAATTAACTCATTAGTTAATTAAATCATATATACTTATAAATATCAATAAATATATATCTATATATATATCTTTCCATAACAATTATTAATTAATTATATTTATATATAATTATATATATATATATATATATATATATATAATTGATACAAAAGTGATCATTTAAATAATTAAATAACCACGGACCTTCATTAATTAACCCAATAAGGATTCATACAAGCCCAAGACCACATCTTTTGGTCCAACTTTCCTTAAGCCCAATCCAATTAATTTAAATAAATAAGATAATTAATTAAATACAGAAATTAAAATACTAATTACATGAAGCACATAAACAAACAAGAATTTACAACTAAGTCATATAATACCAATAAAATCAACACACCAATAATTCAATCAATAATCAACCACACAAACAATCAATCATCATACATAATCACGAAATATAACTTAATTAAAATAAGATAATTAATCTAGCACTCAATAAAATAAAATAAATCATTGAAAAATAAAATAAAATAATTAATCCTAATTAATAAATCTTTTAAAATTATCGGGATATTACATAAAGCCAGTGAAAGAGCAGAGCCCTACTGTGGAAAGTCAGGTGGCTCCGTTGGAGGAAGGATGAACGACGCCGGCAACTCCCATTCGATCATCAGCTGGCATGCCATGGGTGAGTCCTTCACACTCCTAACTAGCAATTTTTGTCTCACAAGATCAGTAATTTGTCTAAAAATCACTATTTGCGTGCATTTTTTGTTTTTGAAAATCCTATTGTTTCATTCTTGCCTGTGACGACCCTGGATTTTTCAACCCAGTGTGTCCTGTGATGACCCGAAACGGATCCAAAATGCGAAAGCAAAAGAAGGAAAGTGACCTCTAGAGATGTACGTCATCCCTAAGGCACCAAAATGACTCTACATGAAACTATGGAACTCAAATAAGCCAAGTAATGAAACAAGAATAGCAAACCCGAAAAGAAATGAACCAAGGGGTAAAATGGTCATTCCACACTAAAAAGGGATTTCGTCCCCGAAAACAAGCCCCAACAAAACAAAAAACGGAACCAAGATAACTACGGAGTACATTTCCGAGTATCCCACACAATATGCTACCAAAGCAATCCCAGAACTGAAAAACAAAGTACAAACCAATGTCATTCACACCCACGTGCGCACGACAGGACAACCTCTCAAAAAAAAAGTGACCACTCGACCACACAACAAGTCTGAACTCACACACAGAACTCAAGGTCAAACAAAGGAATGGAAGACCACAACCGTAAGCATCCCTCCTGACGAATTATCATACGGATATGAAAATAACCACCAAAAGAACTCCAAGACATTTACGTATCAAATCAAGGTACTGAACAAAGAGTACATGGCAGTACAAATAGCGACCAAAACCCGCCCACGACGTACTCAAATGTGTGGTAGCAATGACAGTACCTAGAGCCCGCCCACACTAACTCTTCAGTAAGGTAGCATCGACGGCAACTAGCACTCGCCCATAACACACAACTTTGTACGGTAGCATGACAGTATAAGGCACTAGTTCATAACCTGCCCCCACTAGGTTTACCCATGAAACCTCTCGATACCAATGACATCAATGTCAAAAATGATCATTACCAAAAGCACTACGGAGACCATCATTTTGTGAGAGTTGAGATATGGTCCAAAGATGTCTGGCCGGACCATCCTGGCCAATCCCGAAACACTGACAACAATGCCATAGGTACCGCTACGCTTAAGGCCTTAAATCCTCAATACAACAAAACCAACAACTCCAACGTCTCAAAACACTACTATTAACAACATCAATCATGAATCCAAAGCCTGAAAAGCAAAACAACGTCTCCGATATCCCAGATATCATCCTGAAACAGATCAACTATAAGACGACTCACAGTAATCAAACATCGGATCAAAATTCCTATCACGGATAACTAGATCCTCGAAATACAAGTCCACCAAGTAGCACACGCATCGAATCCTGACAACAATCAAAATCACAAAATGAATCTCTCAAAACCTTACTTGGCAACACCAAGTTAAGTCAAAATTCCTCAATTTTCCATCGATCCATAAACAATTATTGGAACTACGATTCCTCAAAACTATACCTAGTCACAACTATGATGAGACGACTCCACAAACAAGCCTTATCCAACAGCGATCCTTCAAAACTCCTCCTAAGAGTCATCCACATCAAGGTCTCCAAAACTGAAACAAGTCTCCAAAAGACATCCCTAAACAGCGTCAAACTCACACAATGAGTCAACCAAATCCTTAATCAAATGGACACAAGTTCCCGTAAAATGATCTCACACCAATCTACTCACACCGAGCACCACAACCCGTCAACAACCACAGCAAAACTCCCCAAGGGAAGACACGAAAGAAAGGGAACCACCAGTCCTAAGAAGGACAACACCATGACTCAGTCTCTGAAAAGAAAGACAACAAGGTCAATGACTTCACCCCCTACATGGAAGTAAGTCGACCAAAATCAACCAAATCTTCACCAAGGACTCAAGACAACAATGGTGATCCTCACGGACCAACCAAACCCAAAACCGTGCACAAGGCGACGAAGATAAGAGACTCACCCCTTGTGAAGTTCCTTACTTGAACCAAGAAAGAGAAGAAACCCTATTCTCCCACAAATGTCAACACGACAAACACGGAAAGGGAACAAAAGGGAGAACCGAATATGGAAGTCATGCATATGACAAGGAATGCAACTACCAAATAAATAAATCTACTCACATAGATAAAAATCAAGGGTACATGTAGCACGTCTCCATGTAAGCACAATATCATATCACTAAAGTATATCACTAAAGTACATGTAACAATATGGCATCTCTAAGCATCTAAAGAAGGCATGTTAATGCCACACGACAAGAAAGCAATGTGGACATACTTCCACCTACTCATGCATCACAATATCATAATTTATACTACTAATATGGTAGTAAACGAAACTACAGAAAACAAAATTATGCAACAATGAACCTGTGATACCCCTCGGATCCGAGACACGGGTTGATCAGGCCCAGGCCCAAACCCGAGAGAATATCAAACAATTAATATTTTATAATGAACACGGAATACAAAATAAATTAAGAAATGAAATTAAAGCTGGAAGGAACTAAAAATAGAATCCGCAAAATATTATAATTATTAAAATCCATCAAACCCAAACTCCAAAACTCCGTCAGTTTATAACTTGGGAATCCATCTCTAGTGGACCCCTATTAAACATCCAAACGGAAGATAGAACAACTGTAATAAACGTCCAGAAATAAAACTATAGAGAGAGCCCTACATCGTCGGAAGAGTGAATAGAGAACTCTGCTCAGCACGAACACTTCTAAGCCTGGAACTGTCGTGTACCTGAAAAATAGAAGTGGGTCAGGCCCACGCGCAAGTTCTATACTACTACAATCCAAACAGAGGCCCGATACGCATGTACATCCTAAACAATTCAACAATAGCTAATAGTCCGTAAATATATATATAGTCACACTAAAGGACTCCCACTAGACTACAGGCCGGTCTCAACCTGAATAGAGGTAACATGCTAAAACGCACACGAAGTGGGCATATGTACCTATACTTAAACAGGGTACACCTCCAACCATCGTAGCCAGCTACACATCCCGATGCATATACGCTCCCTAGCCATCGGTCCTGAGGCTCAAGCTCATACCGAAGCACCATAACAGTACATATATAAAATCCATCCAAAATCCCTGGTATTGCCGCTCAACAAGTAGTTGCCATGACAATACAAATCCACGGGACTTAACTTTTAGTTAATCCCATCCTTATTCCAAGTAGGTGGGTAATGGTATTGTTTTAAAAACCAAACCCATCCTTAGTATGCCACCGTCCCATACCGGTGCCTACTTTCCAATTCTCCAGTAGTCAAAAATACCAATAAATCAAGTATATATCAACTAAATTCCAACATCCAACATTCAATGTTAGCAGTGATAAAATAAGCATTGATAAACAGGGTCACAACAACAACATATACTTGCCCAGTTTAAGTTGTTCCCTTTAGTCTGATATAAAGACAGAATTAATTAAAACTTCCATTTAACACCTTACAAATGACATACAGATATGTAGGGTATGTATCACAAAATCCTAACCTCCACAGTTGATACTAACTGTGATAATGTAAGCATCAAAACAATATTCACAGTATGTATGTAGACATGCTCAAATTATATTGTTCCACAAAACCGATCTAGTGTTAAACTCAAATCCTCCTAGTATTTAAGTTCCAACAGTTGCTATTACAGAAGTTAAGATAGCTATCATCTAGACCCATCCTTCCAATAACACATAGAATAATTAAACCAATTACACTTAAACCATTAATGCCAATTAAATAATTAAAACACTAACAAGTAATTCCAATCAAATAACTAAACCAATTACACTTAAACCATTAATGCCAATTAAATAATTAAAACACTAACAAGTAATTCCAATCAAATAACTAAACCAATTACACTTAAACCATTAATGCCAATTAAATAATTAAAACACTAACAAGTAAGTCCAATCAAATAACTAAAAATAAATATCATTTAAATAAATTAAATCACCACAAAAGAAATAAATTAAATCACCACAAAAGAAAACAATTAAGCACCTAATAAAAAAATAATGACACATAATCAAATAAAATGCATTTAAATAATAAATTAAATACCATTAAATACCAGGAATATCCTTTTTAAAATTAGGGATATTGGACATCGTGTCCTAGAGTGTCTAAGAAAAAGTAAAGACCAGGCCTAGCCATAACTGTCTCCAAAAACTAATGCGATAACAACCTGTCTCAAAACAAACGTGAACCTTTACCACAATGGTAAGACTCCAACAATCCAACTCCGAATCTAGAGGTGACACTACAAGTGACACTAACAATGCAATGCTCTCACCAACCCAAAACATCGATCAATCGACTCGATCCCAAAAGCATCATCACACAAGGAGAACTCAAACAAAATGGCTACTTTACCCATACAATCAGATAACCGAATTAATCTCCAAAATCGTCCTCAAAACGACCATCAATCACCGTCTCAACACCAGACGCTCAAAACAAAACTCACATCATCGCTAACCAAAAGGACTACGCTTATCGGAACAAAAACTGACACTGATTCCATCCGAACTGCTCTCGTAGCTAGCCAGGACGGTAGCATGACAGTGCCATGCACCTGCCCACAAACGTACCCGCCCACAAAAATTGCAATCTCAGAGGAACCTTCCAAAACAACCAAGGATCTTAAGAGGTCCATAACCTCATCATGGCCCAAAACCAACAAATCCAGTACTACGGCAACGCCAAATGACTCACCTCACGAGAGCCTAAACAAAAGGTGTCTCACCACCTACCTCAAAGCCAATGCCAGGTCGACAATAACCTATACTACCACGAGACTGTGACTTCAATCACCATCAACCTCAACTCGTGCCTCAATAACCAATCCCGTATCATGCCGAATATGCAACACAGTTATGCATATACAAATCTAATCTAGCATACATCATATGTCATGCTCTTTATAATGGAATTCAAGCAAGCTATACAGTTAGCATACCACATATAGCACATAAGCACATAAACATGTTATCAAACTGAAACATGTTATCATGAAGCATATAAGCACATAGAACATGGCAACATAAGCATGATATGCACCCAAAACCCGTTGTCCAAGGTATTCAAACCTAGGAGCTCTGATACCACCTGTGACAACCCTGGATTTTTCAACCCAATGTATCCTGTGATGACCCGAAACGGATCCAAAATGTAGAAGCAAAAGAAGAAAAGTGACCTCTAAAGATGTGCGTCATCCTTAAGGCACCAAAATGACTCCACATGAAGCTATGGAACTCAAATGAGCCAAGCAATGAAACAAGAATGTCAAACCCGAAAAGAAATGAACCAAAGGGTAAAATGGTCATTCCACACTGAAATGGGTGCCACCGTGCACACCATTGGAAAGACAACAAAAAATGAACAAGAATAGACTCAAGAATCGCATGATTCAGAGTCCGGACGACAAAGATATCAAGTTCTGAAGTCGAAGGAAGGGAAACCCTATCCCTGTTCGAACTAAAAACAAACATTACCTTACTAAAACTTGAATAACTTGAGCTAAAAGAAGAATCTAAAGCTCTAATTGGTACCATTAGAAATCTTATTTCGACGCGGTTAATTTAGACTCAAGAACGGACCAATTTGGAGTTAAAACGAAGAAGATATGATGATTTGAAGTCGGAGGTGTAGTGCTGAACCAAGACACAAAGACACACCCACATGAACAGTACCTCGAGCGCTCGTGCAAGGGCTTCGAGCACTCGAATGGCACACACCCAAAAGCCAAAACTCTCTGCCCCATCTTCGAGTGCTCGAACACCCCTTGGAGCGCTCAAACTGCTGTAGGCTGCACCTAAAATGCAACATTGAAATGCAATTTTGAGGATTTTTTGGGCCTTTTTGAAAAAAACACAAAGAAGAAACCCCCTCAAAATCATGTTTTCTAGCTAACCATGCCAAAAAAAAATCTTATTTTTCATGATAAAACCCCAAAATGCCCTTACGCTCAGTTTAGGCTCAAAACGGCAAAAATGTGAATTTGCACCAAACATACATTTGACCCCAAATGTACTTCTAGGCTGAAACGAATATGCACGCAAACGTAATAAATGATTTTGAGCACGCGGGAATGGTCCGTGGCTCCCTGAAATGGTCGAGTCAAAATTCGACCCCCCAACGGCCAAAAAGGCAAACATGAATTTGAAATGAAAATTTTGAAAACCACAATTAACAAATGATTGGAAATTACCATTTGGCCCTTGGACACACTTCATGCATGTTAAATGAGATCCTACGGAAGAATCAAAATGGAATTCCCACACCCGATACAAACATAATGAGACAATCACTTAACATTTTTCACTATTTTCAT
Organism: Cornus florida; assembly: GCF_030987335.1. Lineage (NCBI taxonomy): Eukaryota > Viridiplantae > Streptophyta > Magnoliopsida > Cornales > Cornaceae > Cornus > Cornus florida. Next base: position 52,581,861 of record NW_026775579.1, on the reverse strand, counting down.
AAAATTTCATGAAGTCAAAACTACATAAGATACAAATACATGTCATTGGCCTCCGGCCTCATCTCATACATGTCAAATACATTGTAAGGAGTGCACTCATGTACACATTACATATACGGAATCAAATATACACATTTTGTCAAATAAAGCTACAAAAGGGCATCTCATGCTAACATTTGCATGAAATGGAAACTTAAGAACTACAAGCCATCCAAGGAATGATGAGCATCACGAACCAAGTCTTCGTACCTGAAAAATATCCCCACAACGTGGGTGAGTAACATAAAGCTACTCGTAGGAGATGAGCATGCATCGACCTAACTTTTTACAATTTTATCACCTTAAGGTAAAACATGTTAAAGGGGCTCATGCCACTTAACGTCTATATCAAGGTTGGACTCAAGGAGCATCCTAAGTTACCCTAGATCATTTCTAACATAAATCACAATATTCATGCAATTAAAGTAACATGGGAGTATGTTATACAAAGCAACAAGATGTAGATTCTCAAAGTAATCAACTTGAAATCTAAATGCTAGAATAACTAAAGTGGGTCATGCCATCTAACGTCTATGTTCCAAATGAATCTATAGGATCATTCCTAAACCACATTTAAACATATAAGGCATAATGTACTTAACAAAATCAAAGTTCACAGTGATTCACTAAAATCATAAAACATAGATGCGTTTAACAACATCAAAATGATTCACAAAAATCATAAAACATAGATGTACTTAACAACATCAAAATGATTCATTAAAATCATAAACATAGATGTACTTAACAACATCCAAATGATTCATTAAAATCATAAACATGGATGTACTTAACAACATAAAAATCGCCAATAACCAAAACCACAAGTTACAATATAAACATGATTGTTAACTTGGAATTGAATGTGAAATCAAATAGTGGAAGACTTAGACATCTAAGCTCGAAGCCGAGACCTCAATGGTTATTCCGGGTACTAACCCGCAGGGAAGACCACCCTAAGTGCGCACTATCTCAATTGGGGAGAACTCATACCTGCCGCACTAGAGCCAAACTCTAGCCATGTCACTTGTAGCAACAATGTTCCAAGATTCCAAAAATAAACCAAATAAGTTCACAACTTATACATAACTTATATAATGCATGAAAACACCTTCCATGCGCAAGTAGGTTGAAACCACACAATCTAAGCCTTAGAGTTTCAATTCTAAAATGATATACATAATGTCAATTACAAAGTGTGCAATTCACTACACATGGCATCAATATTTTCCATAAATAAAACATGTTCTCATGAATATAAATATAACAATAAAGTTGTCCAATACTCAAAACACAACAAAGTGAATCCATAACAAGTTCAAATCCATGATTTGAATATAGAAACAACTTCTAAAATACCAATACATCCACGGAGCCATTAGATAGAATTTAATTAAACAAGATAATCAAATTCTCTAGATTTCAAATCAAATTCGAATAACCTCAAATTAATATATGTTAAAAAACATAGCATGCTCATTACATATATTAAATCAAAAGTGTCAAATAAGTAAGATAGCATCATATAGAATTTAATTAATTTAAATTAATCAAATCTCTAGATTTCAAAAGTTATTCAAATGATCCCAAATTAATATATATCAAGTACCAAATCATGGTCATACCATATCTCAAGTCTAAAATGGAATACAAGTAAAATACAATTCACTATAATTTAATCAAATTAAATCCATTTAATCTCTAGATTTGAAAAATCATCTAAATCATCCCAAATTAATATATATCAAAGATCAACTCATGGCAATGCCATTTACCAAGTCTAAAATGAGTTATATATAAGATATGATAAATCAATAATTTCTCAATTTAACAAAAGACATGCATACAACTTATAAAAGTATCAATAGCATGCAAGAAAAAACATGTAGTACCCCTAGTTTTCAAAAGGATAAAATGGAAATTTAAATTTTTGATTTTAATTTTGATTTCATTTGTATTTAATTATATGACTTAGTTGTTTAAATTAATTATTTTAATTGGTGAAATTATTTTATGTGTATTTGCTTAATTGCTTAATTATAATTTATGTGTTTAATTTAATTGTTGAATTGAAATTGTTTTAATTTAAATTATCTGATTAGTTTGTGGTTTTACTGTAATTGTTTTATTTGTGAGTTAATTTAATTATTTGATTAATTTATGGTTTAAATGGATTATTTGTTTTATTTGGTTTTATATATAATGTAAATTTAGGGTTTTCTTTTGTGAGTTTTAGCCGTCACATGTTAGGATTGGAATTAGGGTTAGGATTTTATAGACGGCTATATATATTTATGTTCTTTTACGTCTGTTAGGAAAAAAAACCCTATTCACGAAATAGTTTTTTTTTAGAGGAAAACAGAGAGAGTCTCGGAATATAATCTGTGAGGCTAAAGGAGGAAGACTGGAGGAAGAACAGAGGGGCTGCTTCTGGATGGAACCAAGAAACAATAAAGGAAGGGAACTATGAGCAGAGCAAAGGGGAAACAGACTTAGAGAATTCTGAAACTTAAATTTAGAGACGACGCTTAAGGTTTCACATCGAAATCTAAAAGCAAGTTTCAGTCTATTCCTCTCCTGTAAACTTGTGTTCTGTGCATCTTTTATAGACTCCAGGAACTTAATTAAACATTTAAAAATGAACTTTATGCATGCTAGATGATTTCGGTAATCTATTCTGTGTTTTTTTTAACGTTCAAACTTATTCTTGCATAAGCTGTTGTGTGTAGTTTAAGTTTTTTGTCAATTGGTTCACACTGGAATAGGAGGAGTCTCTAGGGGTTTAAGAGCTTTAATGAAACCCTAATAATCTTAAAAAGGTCTGGAATAGGACACTGGACTTCGCCGGAATCACAGACGACAACCGGACGAAGCAGAACGAAGCAGTTGAAGCAGAGGAGGCTCTCAAAGAGAGAGAGCCGGCTCTAGGAAGCAAAGAGCCAGCTCCCCCTCTATTAGAGCCGGTTCCAAGGGTTATGGGAGCCGGCTCAATGCAGGTTAGAGCCTGCTCTACGTTTCTAAGAGCAGGCTCTGTGATTCTATGTACTTACTGGAGTGGTTTGTGCGTTGTTTGGCTCGTTGGTGATTTTTCTGAGCTGTGTTTGGGCTAGGCAGATGAAGTTATATATTGATTCGTGAAATATTAGAGCCCTAGGATGCATTAATTTATTTATATGCTAATGTATTAAACGGTGGAAAAATCTAAGACAAGTCGCAGACTGTTTACGGATATAACGGATTGTAAAGGTTTAATTGCTTAAACTGTGTCTAGCAATTAAAAGAGTTGGAACATGGATTCCAAACATTACACCATGCTATATTAGAGCCACTTCTAATAAATTAATGTCTTAGTACTCATGGAATTAACTGTAGGGAAGTATACAATGGTACAAGGTAAAAATATACGACTTTGTACGCTGCTAACGGATAGGAAGGACTAATTCGCTAAGTCTTGTTTTAAAAATTTAACGGACTGTTGCATGGTGTCTAAACATGATATTATGCTATATTAGGACTCATAATGCATAATTTATTCGAATATGCTAAAGGTTTTCACAGTGTGGGAGTTTTAAGTAATGACGTACATTGTTGGTGATTATAAAGTATCTAGTTGTGTAAACTTAATTTAGCAACTTAGATGACTGGAGGATGGTTCTAAAATCTATGTTAGATACAGAATAGGGTCATGTATTTGTTAGACCTTATTTGTGCATAGGTTGGATTTTAATTAAGGAACTAATAAATTAGGTTCCATTAATTAAATGGAGATTGTTATTTTAATGGTTAAACTGTTCTTTATGTTTCAGCAACTATTGGTTAGTACTGTGGATTTTTCTAAGTTATAGTTTGGCATTCTCAGCTTTATAATTGACTCTTACTATTGTTAAGATAGTCAACTGCTGGACTGTACTATGGGTTAGTTGAAATTTAATTAAATGAATTAAATTGTCAATGACATCGATGGATACTGGATCTTAACTTGATGAATTATTAAACTTTGTCTCGTTAATTACATGGATGGATTCTAGATTGCAAGTTGATGAACTGTTTAAACTCTGTATATCAACTATTTGGATTACGTGGGTATGATTTGATGAACTGTTGAAAATGTAGCATCATTCAAGGATCATTTGCATTATATGTACCGGTATGGGACGGTGACATATCAGGGATGGATTAGATCAAAAAGCTAAGTCCTACCCCTTCATACATAAGGAATGGATTAACTAAAACAGTTAAATCCTACATGGATGCATGTCCTGTCAACTAAAACAATTGAACGACATAATGGATATTTGTTTTATCTTTCTGCACTAGGAAGGAATTTATATATATATTTATGGTACCGTGATACGAGCTTGAGTCTCCTGATCATGGTTAGGGTGCGTATATTGCAAAGGTTGGGTAGCTAGATATAGCTAATGTTCCTTGGTAGGTCTAGGTACTTGGCCGCTGAAAAGCGTGTTTTATATGTCACCTTCTACTCAGGCTGAACTATGTTATAGGCTAGTGAGCATCCTATAGTGTGTATATATATATATGGACTATTGTAGATATTGCCGAGCTATCAAGGATGTATCTGCGTATCGGGTTTATGTACGGATTGTAGTAGATTGGAACTTGCATGTGGGCCTGACCCACTTCTATTTTTCAGGTATTCGCCAGTACCAGACTTAGAGTTTGATCGTGTTGATGCAGATACAGACACTCACTCTTCCGGTTACATAGGATTTCCTTTCTATTTTGGTTTTGGATTTTAATTCTGTAATTTATTTAAAGTTTTAGAATTAGGGGTCCACTAGGTGGATTCCCGAGTCGTACGGATTTAAATTATATTAATTTATTATTTAAGGTTCGAGGATTTTCATTTTAGTTTCTTCCAGCGCATTATTATTTTATTCTTAATTCAGTTTTATTCTTGCTTGGTTACATATTAATTGTTTGATATCCCTCGGATCTGTGCTCGGACTTGATCACCCGTGGCTCTAGAATCGAGGGGTATCACAAAACATATAACCCTATAACATCCCCTACCTCACTAGAGAAGTGTCTCTCTGAAATCCAAGGCTAATCAACACAAAATAGTAAACCCTTCAAGGGTTATGAAGAGGAGGATGGGGGGAACAAAAAGTATTCCCAAGTTCAAGCTTGGAAATCAATGGAAGACTCTCAAAAATCAAGGTCAAAGCTTAAGGCTTTAGGCTCCATCCATGGAGGCTAGGGTTTTTTTTACAAGAGATGGAGGAAATGGAAAATGATGATGATGAAATGTGAGTGGAGGGGATAGAGATCCTCCACTCACTATGTGCTCTTACACTACCTCTCACACACACACTAATGCAAGATCAAATTGTGAGCCTACACTTGTCACTCATCCAAGCATCCATTATAGGCTTAATCTTAAGCCTACACTAGTCAACCATCCAAGCCAACAAGTGCACCAATCCTAGGCCAACAAGTGGGTGAATCTTCACCCTCCATGTGTCATCATCCACGGCCTCAAAGTGTCTCCACACAAATGTCAACAAGTGGACCAATGAGAGTGTGACACTTGTCACACTTTTTGAAAATTACAAAAAGGTCCTTTTTGAAAATATCTCCCAAATTAAATTGCACAATGGTCCCTAAGACGAAAAATAATTACTTTACAGTAATTACACAAAAACCCCTAAAGTTAGAAAAATTACAAAAAGGTTATGCGTCTATACCATTTACAAGAAAAGTAAGCACTTAGCATGCTTTTCTATAAAAGTGAAAATGTATATAGTATGGAATTTAAATATCGTGGATGCATGCAAAACCGAGATCGAATCCGAACACAAAAAGTGAGGTTATGCCAACAAGTGACAACCGAGAAAAAGACGAAAGGTTAATAGTGTCACAAAAGTGAAAATGTGAAAATGACTCGATTCTCAAAGGAAGTCGTCAATCCATGGAAAAGAGTCTCGAAAACCATCCCCGAGCACTCAAGATGACACTAAGTGACGAGAAACCGAACTAAGAAGGAAAAGATCAACGGAAAAAAAATATCCGTGAAAATCTGAGAAAAGGGAAGGAAAGAAAATGACCGGGTCATTATAACCTTCCCGCCTAAAAAGGGATTTCGTCCCCGAAATCTAGCCCCAACAAAACAAAAGGCAGAAACAGGATAACTACGGAGTACATTTCCGAGTATCACACACAACATGCTACAAAAACAATCCCAGATCTGAAAAACAAAGTACAAACCAATGTAATTCGCACCCACGTGCGCACGACAGGACAACCTCTCAAAAGAAAAGTGACCACTCGGCCACACAACAAGTCTGAAGTCACACACAGAAGTCAAAGTCAAACAAAAGAATGGAAAACCACAAGCATCCCTCCTGACGAACTATCATACAGATCTGAAAATAACCACCAAAAGAACTCCAAGACATTTACGTATCAAGTCAAGGTACTGAACAAAGACGACATGGCAGTACAACTAGCGACCAGAACCCGCCCACGACGTACTCAAATGTGTGGTAGCAATGACAGTACCTAGTGCCCGCCCACACTTACTCTTCAGTAAGGTAGTATCGACGACAACTAGCATTCGCCCACAATACACAACTTTGTACGGTAGCATGACAGTATAAGGCACTAGTTCATAACCTGCCCCCACTAGGTCTACCCATGAAACCTCTCGATACCAATGACATCAATGTCAAAAATGATCATTACCAAAAGCACTACGGAGACCAACATTTTGTGAGAGTTGAGATATGATCCAAAGATGTCTGGCCGGACCATCCTGGCCAATCCCGAAACTCAGACAACAATGCCATAGGTACCGCTACGTTTAAGGCCTTAAATCCTCAATACAATAAAACCAACAACTCCAATGTCTCAAAACACTACTATCAACAACATCAATCATGAATCCAAAGCCTGATAAGCAAAATAACGTCTCCGATATCCCATATATCATCCTGAAACAGATCAACTATAAGACGACTCACAGTAATCAAACATCGAATCAAAATTCCTATCACAGATAACTAGATCCTCGAAATACAAGTCCACTAAGTGGCACACACATCGAATCCTGACAACAATCAAAAACATAAAATGAGTCTCTCAAAACCTTACTTGGCAACACCATGTTAAGTCAAAATTCCTCAATTTTCCATCGATCCATAAACAACTATTGGAACTACGATTCCTCAAAACTATACCTAGTCACAACGAGGATGAGACGACTCCACAAAAAAGCCATATCCAACAGCGATCCTTCAAAACTCCTCCTAAGAGTCATCCACATCAAGGTCTCCAAAACTGAAACAAGTCTCCAAAAGACATCCTTAAACAGCGTCAAACTCACACAATAAGTCAACCAAATCCTTAATCAAATGGACACAAGTCCCCGTAAAATGATCTCACACCAATCTACTCACACCGAGCACCACAACCCGTCAACAACCACGGCAAAACTCCCCAAGGGAAGACACGAAAGAAAGGGAACCACCAGTCCTAAGAAGGACAACACCATGACTCAGTCTCTGAAAAGAAAGACAACAAGGTCAATGACTTCACCCCCAACATGGAAGTAAGTTGACCAAAATCAACCAAATCCTCACCAAGGACTCAAGACAACAATGGTGATCCTCATGGACCAACCAAACCCAAAACTGTGCACAAGGCGACGAAGAGAAGAGACTCACTCCTTGTGAAGTCCCTTACTTGAACCAAGAAAGAGAAGAAACCCTATTCTCCCACAAATGTCAACACGACAAACACGGAAAGGGAACAAAAAGGAGAACCGAATATGGAAGTCATGCATATGACAAGGAATGCAACTACCAAATAAATAAATCTACTCACATAGATAAAAATCAAGGGTACATGCAGTACGTCTCCACGTAAGCACAATATCATATCACTAAAGTACAATAACAACATGGCATCTCTAAACATCTAAAGAAGGCATGCTAATGCCACACAACAAGAAAGCAATGTGGACATATTTCCACCTACTCATGCATCACAATATCATAATTTATACTGCTAACATGGTAGTAAACGAAACTACAGAAAACAAAATTATGCAACAATGAACCCTATGGACATCGTGTCCTAGAGTGTCTGAGAAAAAGTAAAGACCAGTCCTAGCCAGAACTGTCTCCAAAAACCAATGCGACAACAACCTGTCTCAAAACAAACGTGAGCCTTTACCACAATGGTAAGATTCCAACAATCCAACTTCGAATCTAGAGGTGACACTACAAGTGACACTAACAATGCAATGCTCTCACCAACCCAAAACATCGATTAATCGACTCGATTCCAAAAGCATCATCACACAAGGAGAACTTAAACAAAATGGTTACTTTAGCCATACAATCAGATAACCGAATCAATATCCAAAATCATCCTCAAAACGACCATCAATCACCGTCTCAACACCAGACGCTCAAAACAAAACTCACATTATCGCTAACCAAAAGGACTACGCTTATCGGAACAAAAACTGACACTAATTCCATCTGAACTGCTCTCGTAGCTAGCCAGGACGGTAGCATGACAGTGCCATGCACCCGCCCACAAACGTACCCGCCCACGAAAATTGCAATCTCAGAGGAACCTTCCAAAATAACCAAGGATCTTAAGAGGTCCATAACTTGAGATTACAAAAGGGAAACCCTATCCCAGTTCGAACCAAAAACAGACACTACCTTACTAAAACTTGAATAACTTGAGTTACAAGAAGAATCTAAAGCTCTAATTGGTACCATTAGAAAGCTTATTTCAACGCGGTCAATTTAGACTCAAGAATGGACCAATTTGGAGTTAAAACGAAGAAGATATGATGATTTGAAATCGGAGGTGTAATGCTAAACCAAGACACAAATACACACCCACATGAACAGTACCTCGAGCGCTCGTGCAAGGGCTTCGAGAGCTCGAACGGCACACACCCAAAAGCCAAAACTCTCTGCCCCATCTTCGAGCGCTCGAACCCCACTTGGAGCGCTCCAACTGTTGTAGGCTGCACTTGAAATGCAATTTTAAGGACTTTCTGGGCCTTTTTGAAAAAATACAAAGAAAAAACCCCCCTCAAAATCATGTTTTCTAGCTAACCATGCCAAAAGAAAATCTTATTTTTCTTGATAAAACCCAAAATGCCCTTATGCTCAGTTTAGGCTCAAAACGGCAAAAATGTGAATTTGCACCAAACATACATTTGACCCCAAATGTACTTCTAGGCTGAAACGAATATGCACGCAAACGTAATAAGTGATTTTGAAACGAATATGCACGCAAACATAATCTCATGCTAACATTTGCATGAAATGGAAACTTAAGAACTACAAGCCATCCAAGGAATGATGAGCATCACGAACCAAGTCTTCGTACCTGAAAAATGTCCCCACAACGTGGGTGAGTAACATAAAGCTACTCGTAGGAGATGAGCATGCATCGACCTAACTTTTTACAATTTGATCACCTTAAGGTGAAACATGTTGAAGGGGTTTATGCCACCTAACGTCTATATCAAGGTTGGATTCAGGGAGCATCCTAAGCTACCCTAGATCATTTCTAGCATAAATCACATTATTCATGCAATTCAAGTAACATGGGAGCATGCTATACGAAGCAACAAGATGTAGATTCTGAAAGTTATCAACTTGAAATCTAAATGCTAGAATAACCAAAGTGGGTCATGCCACCTAACGTCTATGTTCCAAATGAATCTATAGGATCATTCCTAAACCACATTTGAACATATAAGGCATAATGTACTTAACAAAATCAAAGTTCATAGTGATTCACTAAAATCATAAAACATAGATGCGCTTAACAACAACAAAATGATTCACAAAAATCATAAAACATAGATGTACTTAACAACATCAAAATGATTAATTAAAATCATAAACATAGATGTACTTAACAATATTAAAATGATTCATTAAAATTATAAACATGGATGTACTTAACAACATCAAAATCGCCAATAACCAAAACCACAAGTTACAATATAAACATGATTGTTAACTTGGAATTGGATGCGAAATCAAATACTGGAAGACTTAGACATCTAAGCTCAGAATTCTGCTGAAACCTCAATGGTTATTTCGGGCACTAACCCGCAGGGAAGACCACCCTAAGTGCGCACTATCTCAATTGGGGAGAACTCATACTTTCCGCACTAGAGCCAAACTCTAGCCATGTCACTTGTAGCAACAATGTCTCAATATTCTAAAAATAAACCAAATAAGTTCACAACTTATACATAACTTATATAATGCATAAAAACACCTTCCATGAGCAAGTAGGTTGAAACCACACAATCCATGCCTTAGAGTTTCAATTCTAAAATGACATATATAATGTCAATTACAAAGTGTGCAATTCACTACACATGGCATCAATATATTCCATAAAGAAAACATGTTCTCATGAATATAAATATAACAACAAAGTTGTTCAATGCTCAAAACACAACAAAGTGAATACATAATAAGTTCAAGTCCATGATTTAAATATAGAAACAACTTCTAAAATACCAATAGATCCATGGAGCCATTAGATAGAATTTAATTAAATAAGATAATCAAATTTTCTAGATTTCAAATTAAATTCGAATAACCTCAAATTAATATATGTTAAACAATATAGCATGTTCATTACATATATCAAATCAAAAGTGTCAAATGAGTAAGATAGCATCATATAGAATTTAATTAATTTAAATTAATCAAATCTCTAGATTTCAAAAGTTATTCAAATGATCCCAAATTAATATATATCAAGCACCAAATCATGGTCATACCATATCTCAAGTCTAAAATGGAATACAAGTAAAATACAATTTACTAGAATTTAAATCAAATTAAATCCATTTAATCTTTAGATTTGAAAACTCATCTAAATCATCCCAAATTAATATATATCAAAGATCAACTCATGGCAATGCCATTTACCAAGTCTAAAATGAGTTATATGTAAGATATGATAAATCAATAATTTCTCAATTTAACAAAAGACATGCATACAACTTATAAAAGCATCAATAGCATGCAAGAAAAAACATATAACCCTATAACATCCCCTACCTCACTAGAGAAGTGTCTCTCTAGAATCTAAGGCCAATCAACACAAAATGGTAAACCCTTCAAGGGTTATGAAGAGGAGGATGAGGGGAACAAAAAGTATTCCCAAGTTCAAGCTTGGAAATCAATGAAAGGCTCTCAAAAATCAAGGTCAAAGCTTAAGGCTTTAAGCTCCATCCATGGAGGCTAGGGTTTTCTTTACAAGAGAGGGAGGAAATGGAAAATGATGATGATGAAATGTGAGTGGAGGGGATAGAGATCCTCCACTCACTATGTGCTCTTACACTACCTCTCACACACATACTAATGCAAGATCAAATTATGAGCTTACACTTATCACTCATCCAAGCATCCATTGTAGGCTTAATCCTAAGCCTACACTAGCCAACCATCCAAGCCAACAAGTGCACCAATCCTAGGCCAACAAGTGGGTGAATCTTCACCCTCCATGTGTCATCATCCACGGCCTCAAAGTGTCTCCACACAAATGTCAACAAGTGGACCAATGAGAGTGTGACATTTGTCACACTTTTTGGAAATTGCAAAAAGGTCCTTTTTGAAAATATCTCTCAAATTAAATTGCAAAATGGTCCTTAAGACGAAAAATAATTATTTTATAGTAATTACACAAAACCCCTAAAGTTAGGAAAATTACAAAAATGTTATGCGTCTATACCCTTTATAAGAAAAGTAAGCACTTAGCATGCTTTTCTACAAAAGTGAAAATGCACATAGTATGGAATTTAAATATCGTGGATGCATGCAAAACCAGAATTGAATCCGAACACAAAAAATGTGGTTATGCCAACAAGTGACAACCGAGAAAAAGACGAAAGGTTAATAGTGTCACAAAAGTGAAAATATGAAAATGACTCGGTTCTCAAAGGAAGTCGTCAATCCATGAAAAAGAGTCTCAGAAACCATCCCCATGCACTCAAGATGACACTAAGTGACAAGAAACCGAGCTCAGAAAGGAAAAGATCAACGGAAAAAAAATATCTGTGAAAATCTAAGAAAAGGGAAGGAAAGAAAATGACAGGGTCATTACATTGCCAGATTTTGTTGATGGCTGTGGACAGCATGAGTTTTTTGACTACACACCCCAAGTTCTTTCCTACCCTGTTATGCGAAGCCCACCCTACCAACGAATTCTATGATGAAGGCGGAGCATGAAATTTGCACTTATCCTGTAGAGAGATCCATATTGGTCTCGTAAATTGGCAAGCGAAGAACAGGTGGTCATGTGTTTCATCACCTAAATTGCATAGGTGACATGTCTTCGGTCCAGGTACATCTCTCATACTTCTCCGGTCAAGTGTGGAAAGCCTGCTTTGCACTGCGAGCCAAATGGAGAATTTGCATCGAGGTACCGAAAGGGACTTCCAAACCAGATAGTGCCATGGCTTATGATGGTTCGGTGATTCCATCCATTTCACTGTGTGGTGAAGTGTAAAGGACCCTGAAGGTGAGGGAATCTATATGGAGGTGTCTGCTTAAGCAATTGGGGGAACAACAATAGATAATTCAGGGAAAATGTCAAC